>NC_138772.1:452911067-452948567 GCF_965119305.1 Pelophylax lessonae
TTTATATTCAGCTCTTTGGACCGAAATACCCTGTAATAGGATTTTGTGATAGACTTTCCCATGTTCTTTTAATTGTGCAATATTATGCAATTTATATCCAAGGCAAATACTTGGATGGATGGATCTTAGTTACATATGCATCCTAATTTAATTTATAAAGCTTAATTAAAATCAAAATATTAAAGTGGTATTACTGGATTTTTACAACCAATAGGAGGCATCATAATTCCCTATAATAAATGTAGTAAGTGAAACATTTTATAATGTGTGGAGAAAATTATGTGAGTGCAGTGTGCATTTTGCTGGGGAAAGTATGCCGAGAAGTGTTAATTATACAAATGTACATTTTTTATATATTTAATTTCCATTTTTATGTAATCAGTGATTGCTAACAAAACAATAAATATTATTAAATTTAGATAATTTCAAACTGTATGTCAGGGCAACATGAAAAAAACAAAATGTATTTAGTACATCTTTGCAATACAAATTAACTGTTGATCTGCCAGAAGTCAGGTATGACTCCCAACTGCCTGCTTGAGCTGACAACACAGTGCATTTCCTTAACTGAAATCCTATGCAGCATTTTTTAGCCTTAGCTTCTGAAAAACAGAACTCCACCTATCCCTGATCCTTTTCTGTCCCATTCCCTGTGCTTACAATAAATTCTGCTGCTTCGACTCCAAATAATATGCCTACATACTGTGTGCAAGAAAAGGCATCTTGCTACCAAATTCCTGCTTGAGCTGACAACACAGTGCCTTTCCTTAATTGAAATCTCATGCAGCACTTTTACCTTTAGCGTCTGAAAAACAGAATGCCACCTATTCTTGACCCCTCTCTGTCCCATTCCCTGTGCTTACAATAAATTATGTTGCCGTGGCTCCAAAGAATTTACCTACACACTGTGTGTACGAAAAGGGATCTTGGGAGATGTAGTTCTGGGGGCAGACTTATGTCAAAGCAGTTGTCCACCCAGCAGCTACCCCTCCAAAATTTTACAAGCCCAATGATGATGTTACAGGGAAAATAAAAGCTGCTTCTGTCTATAGAAACCAAAACAATAATGCTGGGACATGCTCTAGAGATGGTGACGAAGGTTGGAGTGTACATTTGGGTAATGCATGTGCATACACCTCGAACACTTTTTTAAGCCCACGTTTTAAGCATTTAAGCCCAAGACATTCACATTTAAAACTCTCCTTTAAAGCTCACTAGTGTCTAATTGGGCACCATTTTCCTTATCCATAGTTATAAGGGAAAATCAATAAGTGATTTGCAGGTTAATTTCAAGCATCCATTAACTGAACTAGATGCTTCCAACAGAGAATTATATCAGGTACTGCTTTAAGCAAACCTCCTGGTAAACAACTGCATATGCAATTGGCATACATACAGTATCTCACAAAAGTGAGTACACCCCTCACATTTCTGTAAATATTTTATTATATCTTTTAATGTAACAACACTGAAGAAATTACCCTGTGCTACAATGTAAAGTAGTAAGTGTGCAGCTTGTATAACAGTGTAAATTGAAAGTGAAAAATGTGAAAATGTAAAAATTGAGCCCAAAGTGTCAATATTTTGTGTGGCCACCATTATTTTCCAGCACTATCTTAACCCTCTTGGGCATGGAGTTCACCAGAGCTTCACAGGTTGCCCCTGGAGTCCTCTTCCATTCCTCCATGACGACATCACAGAGCTGGTGGATGTTAGAGACCTTGCGCTTCTCCACCTTCCATTTGAGGATGCCCCACAGATGCTCAATATGGTTTAGGTCTGGAGACATGCTTGGCCAGTCCATCATCTTTACCCTCAGCTTCTGTAGCAGGGCAGTGGTCTTCTTGGAGGTGTGCTGGAATACTGCCCTGTGGCCCAGTCTCCGAAGGGAGGGTGATCATGCTCTGCTTCAATATGTCACAGTACATGTTGGCAATTATGGTTCCCTCAATAAACTGTAGCTTCCCAGTGCCAGCAGCACTCATCCAGCCCTAGATAATGACACTCCCACCACCATGCCTGACTGTAGGCAACACACACTTGTCTTTGTACTCCTCACCTGGGTACCGCCAAACACGCTTGACATTATCTGAACCAAATAGGTTTATCTTGGTCTCATCAGAACTCAGAATTCCAGCAATCCATGTCCTTAGTCTGTTTGTATTTAGCAAACTGTTTGCAGGCTTTCTTGTGCATCATCTTTAGAAGATGCTTCCTTCTGGGATGACAGCCATGCAGACCAATCTGATGCAGTGTGCAGCGTATGGTCTAAGCACTCACAGGCTGACCCCCTCACCCCTTCAACCTCTGAAGCAATGTTGGCAGCACTCATTCGTCTATTTCCCAAAGACAACCTCTGGATATGACGCTGAGCACGTGCACTCAACTCCTTTGGTTGACCATGGTGAGGCCTGTTCTGAGTGGAACCTGCCCTGTTAAACCAATGTATGGTCTTGGCCACCATGTTACAGCTCAGTTTCAGGGTCTTGGCAATTTTCTTAAAGACTAGGCCATATTTATGTAAAGCAAAACATTTTTTTAAGATCCTCATAGAGTTCTTTGCCATGAGGTGCCATGTTGAACTTCCAGTGACCAGTATGAGAGAGTGAGAGCAATAACACCAAAATGTAATCACGTCTAGACAGGGCCTTTTTCTAACACTTGTTTTTTACAAGTTAAAATTATTTTTTTTTGCAAGAAAATTACGTAGAACCCCCAAACATTACATTTTTTTTAGCAGCGACCCTAGAGAATAAAATGGAGATTGTTGCAATATTTTTTATCACACAGTATTTGCGCAGCGGTCTTACAAACACAATTTCTTTGGAAAAAAATCACTTTTTTAACTTAATAAAATAAGAAAACTGTAAAGTTAGCCCAATTTTTTCCTATAATGTGAAAAAATAATGTTACGCCGAGTAAATAGATACCCAACATGTCATGCTTCATAATTGCACACGCTCGTGGAACGGAAACAAACATTGGTACTTAAAAATCCCCATAGGCGACATTTAAACATTTCTACAGGTTACCAGTTTAGAGTTGCAGAGGAGGTCCAGGGCTCAAATTATTTCTCTCACTCTAACAATCACGGTGATACCTAACATGTGTGGCTTGAACACCGTTTACATATGTGGGCATGACTTGAGTATGTGTTCACTTCTGCGTGCAAGCTAACAGGGACAGGACGCTTTAATTTTTTTTCCTATTTATTTTATCTTTTATTTTTTATTTTTACACAGTTTTTTTTATTTTTTTATTTTTTTGATCACTTTTATTCCTAGTACAAGGAATGTAAACATCCCTTTTAAAATAAATAAGCATGACAGGACCTCTTTATTGTGAGATCTGGGGTCAAAAAGAGCTCAGATCTCACATCTACCCTAAAAAAGACAACAAAAAGTCATTTTTTTTTCATAATCAAAAAAAATGGGCTTTTTAAATGTGGTGCTAGGAAGTGACGTATGATGTCACTCCGATCCTCCAAGGCCATAGAGCCGAGTGAGAGCCATATTTCCCTCACTCGACTTCCTGCCTGAGGGGACAGCGGACCGGATCATTTTCCCCACTAGCGATGGGTCCTTTAAGGTGGGTCCGCAAAACGACCGGGAAGCAGCGGGAGGGGTGATCCAACGGGGAATCTGCCACTAGGACCACCCTCATGTTAAAGCGGACCACCCGTTTAAAAAGATACCGGGGTTATGGCAGCTAACCCCGGTATTTAACATCAAAGTACCAACGTAAATACACGGTGGGCGGTCCCTAAGTGGTTAACACACCTGCTCCCCATTCACACCTGAGACCTTGTAACACTAACGAGTCACATGACACTGGGGAGGGAAAATGGCTAATTGGGCCAAATTTGGACATTTCCACTTAGGGGTGTCCCTTCTTTTGTTGCCAGCAGTTTAGACATTAATGACTGTGTGTTGAGATATTTTGAGGGGACAGCAAATTTACACTGTTATACAAGCTGTACACTCACTATTTTACATTGTAGCAAAGTGTAATTTCTTCAGTGTTGTCACATAAAAAGATATAATAAAATATTTACAAAAATGTGAAGGGTGTACTCACTTTTGTGAGATAATGTATAAGCGATTTGCAATTCTGCTCTTTAAGCTATATGATTCTCACATCTCTGTAACACTGCAGTAATTCTGTTCATAAAGTCAGATTGTCACAGTCTGGGATCAGGCTCAGAGTCTAATATAAGCAGTAGGAGCAGCATAGGTGATAAAGCCAAATTCAGTAGCTAAAGATTTCAAGGATCATTTTAGCAGTAGCAACACAGAGCAAATTAATGGCATATGCACAATAATCTGGCAAAAAGGAAGTGTAGGTGCATGGCTTAAATAGGAAGTTCAGGGGAGGAGTTACAGATGCAGAATTCAGCAGAAAACTGGGAATCATTGAAGACTGATCAAGAGACCAGTCAAGGAACTATTCAGAGCTACAGGCGGCTCAGTATGAAGTGCCACTTCCAGGCAAAAAAGAGACCTTGGGTTCGGATCTGGATCCTGAGAGTACCAACTCCATTCCCAGAATTTCTCTTTGATGTCTTAGGGTCTAGTTTGTGAGGAAATATCTGCCAAAATTTTCTTGGAGCTTGAACATATTAGTCTTGTTGCAAAGAAAATGTTTCGAATCCAATATTTCCAATAAACAGAATATTGTAAGTTGTTCTCACAAATCCTGGAGTCAAGAATTTTCTTAACCATAAATTATTTTTTTGCCTTGTATATCAAAAAGTGGAGGGGGTGAAAACACTATCCCAGAAAAAGATGCTTGTTAAAAGGGGCAGTAATGAGACATGAACAACAGGGTAAATCTTTATAATGCTAGGAAGTTCTTTTTGTAAAAGTAAATGTTTATTTACCATTTTCAGTACAAAAAAATACAAGAAGGGTACAAAGAGTTGACATGTGCTACAGTATATGACACATCAAATGAAAAAATGGTTATTAAAAGGCAGGAATGAACCAAACATTCCCAAGTTAATTTTGGTGCAGATCCAGTAAATGTTACAAATTACCTGTGAAGTCCAGATCCTGAATGTGAACCACATTGAAATTAAAGTGGTTCTAAAGGCAGGATATGTTTATCCTAATTAAGTAAGGTAAAAATGTTCCACTAGTTGTATTGCCTCCCTGACCCCCTTCCCATCTTATATTTATCTGAAAAATAAGAGCTGAGTGGGTTTAATCACAGACCCAGCTTTGGCTGTTTGTGTGTTCGGGTGAACACCTGAACTTTGCCTGTCTAGCCACTGTTTCGCAGGAGACTATCATTAAATATAAAAACAGTATTTCTACTGCTTCTATACATGTTTTCTACTGTCACTGGAAGCCATGGGTGCCGGTTCCTGCACCTGCAGCCCCTCTAGGAGCCACTGACATCACCAAGATTATCCGATCATGTAGGCAAAGGGCCAGTGATAGCAATGACATCACTGGCCATTTTTGGTCACCACTATTCCTATCTCCTGAGTCAGAGGGAGAAAGCACACAGATTTTATCTTGGTTAAACAAGTACCGGTGTACTTTTTAGACCAAAAACCAAACAAGTAGTACATATTTGCAGCAGGTTTTTTTTAAGTCTTTTATACTCTGCTATTAAAGAGGGAGGTAGAAGCAAGCAGATTTCATGTAAAAAGGGAATTGTCTATTTCTTAAGACTGAAGACCAAAAAGGGTATATAGCAAGAAGGAAAGTACATTACATCTAATGTATTTGAGATTGAAAAAAAAAAAAATTACAAATTTGCAGCACAGACATTAAGCCTGCATTGGTAGGCTGCAATTTTTGAGTGACTGAGCATAAAAACTAACTCTGGAAATAAAAAATGAGCCTTGATTCAGAAACTGAAGAGGGAAATATTTTTTGAACCGCAGCTATTAAAACTTTTTTGAAAGGCCACACATTCTTAGGGAATAAGCTGGCATATTGCATCTGGAAATATAAAATGTCTATTTGTTTAAAATGTAAAAGAAAAAAAATCACAGATTTGTAGTATACCTTAAGCCTTTATTGAATAGTTTACAATTTTTTTTTTTAAAAAAATATATATATTTTTTGGAAGACTGATTTGCATCACAAATATTAGGCCTGTATGGAGGCAGGCGGCAATTTCTGAGTGTCTGGTTGGAAATAATACATCTGTAAATTAAAATTTAGACTGCATTCACATGAATGACCAGGGGTAGATAGATTTCTGCATTCAGAGGTGGCTAAACATTTCCTCTGGATTCAACTACACACAGTGCTATGAACAGGTATGAGCACGTTGATTAGCTGCGACCAGCATCCAGGGTTATTTGGAAGCTCTCTTTGCATGTAATCGCTTGGAGGAGAAGTTACATGTGAATAGCAGTGGTCCTGGCTATTTAGCAGCTGCCACTGCTGTTCACACTTTGTGAGGTTGATTTACTAAAGGCAAATAGACTATGTACTTTGAAAGGGCAGTGGAATCCAGTGAATGTGGTAAAGCTCTACTGATTTATTTCCACCAATAATGTTCAAGCAAAAAATGCTTTTTTCTTTATATTCCTTGTTCAGGATTGGGTATCTTTACAAAGTGAAGCTTCACCATATTCTCTAAGACCTGGAGAAAATGAGTGCAAATGCACAGTCCATTCGCCATAAGTAAATCAACCCCACTGTGGGCATGCAGCTTGCAGCTCCACCTGCAAAAATCTGCTGATTCTTGCTAGCAGCCATCCCTGCCCACTTATCTGATTGTAGCCTTGGTGTCTTGATTCATTGTATAGTTTGTATCACAGATATTAGGCCAGGCAGAAATTGAGTGGATAAGCATGCATATTGCATGTGGAGTAAAAAGCAAAAAAAAAAATGAGTATCTTGTCTCGGAGACTGAAGATACATTTTCTTTTACAGATTTGCATCACAGATTTAGGACCTGTATGGACAAGCTGCAATTTCTGAGCAACTGAGTAGACATATTAGATCTGGAAATAAAAAATAGTATCTATTTTTTTAGAATTTAAGAGAAAAAAACCCACAAATTTGTAGCACACCTTTGAATCCTGTGTTCGATAGACCACAGAGCCTGAGGAAAAGAGCAAGTACATTGTACCTGGAAACAAAAAATTAAAAAAAGTATTAGAAGACCTATGATTGAAAAATGTAACATATTTGCACCACAGATATTAAGCTTGCATGGACAAGTTGCCATTTCTGAGTGACTAAGCATTTTGAAATAAAAAAATGTGTGTCTTGATTCAGAGACTAAAAAGGGAAAATGTTTTTGCAACATAGCTATTAGGCACTTTTGGAAAGACTGTGATTTCTTAGGGATTGGGTAGGCATATTGCATTTGGAAATATGTTAGTCTGTTTGTTTAAAACCTAAAAGAAAAAAAATACAGGTTTGCAGCACACCTTTTAGACCTTTATCAGATAGGCAACAATGTATGAGGGTGAGAGAAAACACAATGCATCTTATAATAAACAATAAATGTATTTTTAAGGAGACTGAAGATGGGAAAAATGTTACAGATTTGTACCACAGATATTAGGCTTGTAAGGACAGGCTGCAATACAGAGCAATTGGGTGGGCATGTTACATCTGGACTTAGAAAATGTGTGTCTCGATTCAAACACTAAGAAGGAAAAAAGTTTACAGTTTTGTGCCATAGAAAGTTATTAGAGAATGAGCAGGTATATTTCTTCTTAAAATATATAATGAGTGTCTATTTGTGAGTCATTGATCTGAGAAGAAATCAATTGGCAAAGTTATTTACAATATTCTTTACAGTTCAGAAGAAAAAGTTACATAGTCCCTATACCACAGCTGATGAAAGGTCTCATAATGCTTGGGCTATATTTGAAGTTCAATAGGAACAGCCCCATGGCAAATTGGCCCTGAAGATAAAGGTGAACTATTAACAGTCTCCATATCAATAGTTCCAGATTTATTTCTCATTTCTTTATCATTGCTGTAAGCAAATTCTATGTTCATTATCCCAGGCTCCAGAGTCCAACAAAGAAGAGCAAGGGATTTTACAGCTCTCAGGGATGAGTGGGTTAGGCATGATAAAAAGAGATGGCAGAGAATATTTAGAATATTTTTTTTCTTGAATTAATAGTGGGACAGACTGATTAATGGAGTTTTGCCATGACTCATGGCAATTGTCTTTTTGTCCCTGCAGTGAAGACATAAGTTCTCAGAATGCCATCTCTCCTTCTGCTGAATAAACATAGATCTCTTTTTTGCATGAATCTGCATGGGTTCAGGATTGCTGGAATGTAGTACAATGTAGGGGCCTTCTGCGTTGACTGGCTAATGGAAAAACATATTCCTCCTTTACTTTTACTTGTCTTTCTAGCAAGTCTTTAATAACTTTTGACACAAAATTGGATGAAAATTTCAAGGTCATTAGAAGTCTCTACTCAAAACCATTTCTTCACAACCTTTTGCATAGTGGCTTTACTTTCTTTTTGATGGTCTGGAGAAAGGTCTGCTTTAAGTGGTAGAGGCATGCTGTAAATGTATTGGAGTCTACAATAGTGTTGCCTTATGAGAAGTTTATGTGTAATCTCCATTAGCAACTGTAAATAGATATGTGTGTCAATATTTGTATGAGATATTGAGTTTTTTTTAACTAATAGTGGATATAAAATTATATGAAGTTAAGTTGTGTGAAACCAGTATGCAGGCATTAGTAATTTATTTAGCAAGTCCTTTTTAAGTGCAGGAATGTGGTTAGGTTGGGCTACTTTTCACAGACCTTACAGGGCCGAGGTAATAATTGATAATAGGCCGTGTCACTTCCCTCTTATATCTGCTCCCACTTCATAGATGCTCTCTTTAGATGTGCAATGAAGGTGGCTGTCTGTTCAGGGATGGACAATTTGCCGAGGAGATGACCTGGCATAATTAATCCCCCCCCCCCCATAGAGGAGGGCTATCGAGAGGCTGGCTTCTGCTAAATATAGAGGATGAGGAAATTGTCCAATCCTGAATGAGAAACGCCCAAAAGGAGGAGAGGGTAAGACAGCTACACCAATCAGAATGCCCCTAAGCAAGGCTGTGAGAGATAGGTCTATATTAGTTAAGGCAGGAAGGAAAAAAATCTCTCTAAATCAGCAGACTAGAATGAAACTCTTGTGAGAATGGTAACTACGGAATCTACCTCTTGCACTTCTATCTAAATGCCTGTCCTACGTGTTGTATGTCTGGCTGTTTGTGTCTTCCTGTTTTGAGTATCATACTCTATATTTGTTCAGTTAACCTATGAATATTTTCCATTTTGTATGTATTATATTATTTGTTGTGAATTTAATTTAGGCCTCCATGCTATTTACCAATATATTTCTGTTGCTGTGTTAAAGCTTTCACTCATGGTCAAAGAACTCTCATTTAACCCGAATATTATCTGGGGTACCATAAATCTTAAAATTTGGCAAACGGGTAACAATAGCTCCATCTCAGAAATGTAAATCTCATACTTATCTCTGCAGATCATAGCTTTTCTCTAATTAAACTTTCTCCAAATTTTGAAGTTAAAAAAATATTTCTTGGTAAGTAAATCTAGTAAAGCAATTCTTCAATTTGCTACCTAATAAAGACCACAGCAACTGCTACAATGGATTCCATGTTGTGGCCAGATTACTCTCTCACAATCTGGGTTAAGGATAAGTTATGACTAAGGCCTTATAGGCTGAAATGTGTCAACTGATCTTATCAGCAGTTGTGTTCTGTGGTTCCTGAATAAAGATGAAAAATTTTTAAGAGCAACTACCGGTGTGAGGATCATCTTTTTACATATGCACTCAGTTAAACCGCTGTGGATCGGGCACCTGGGAGCTAGTTTATTGGTGAGCTGTATGGGTAGTAGCACTGCTTCTTCTGTTTGCAAAACTCGTACTTATCTCTGCAGATCATAGCTCTTCTCTAATGAAACCTTCTCCAAATTTCGAAGTTCAAAAAATGTTTCTTGGTAAGTAACTCTAGTAAAGAAACTCTTCAATTTGCTACCTAAATAGGCCATAGCAGCTGCTATAATTGATTCCATGTTGTGGCCAAATTGCTCTCTAACAATCTGGGATCAGGATTGGTTTCCAGTAGCTGTAATAGCAGGCTAGTTTGTGGTTAATAACTGGCTGGGTTCAGTACACAAGCAGCAAAAGAGAAGGCAGGACAAAGATTGGTGATTAAGCTGAGGTCACCAGCAATAGGTATCAAGTTTAGAATTGGGGGTGATAAGAGTGGTTACTGATTTGGTGAGGAAGTATTGGTAATAGGGACACAGTGTAGCAGTAGCAACAAGAAAAAAAAGATACATGCATTGGCACAATAACTGTGTAAACAGAAATCGCAGATGCATGTCTTAAATACAAAGTTTAGGGGTGGAGCAAGGAGTTCAGAAGAAAACTGACAGTGGAGACTGATCAATAGGGATGATCGAATGGTTCGGGTCGACCATCGGTTCGACCCGAACATTGACTGTTCGAAATTCGGTCGAATTCCAGACTTCTTGCGGAAGAAGTCCGGAATTCGGCAACCAGAACCGACCAAAATGCAATGGGACAGGAACTGGGCTTTAAAAGCCTGTGATTGGACCAGAAACATCAGTAAAAGCCAATTGAGGGGGCAGGAGGATGCTAGGAATGTGATTGGAGTGACTAGGAGGTCCAGAGGTAAATAAGTAGTGAATACGCCCCCCAGTATATAACATAGCCCCTCCAAATCTCTAGCACTGTAAAACAGGGGCTGTGGAAGAGAGTGGAAGCAGTTCTGTTACTCTTGCTGCAAAAGTGTCATTTAGCAATTATTAGTGTGAGGAAAGGGATATCTAGTGTAGTTAGGGTACTATATACCACTATAGTTAGATTCAATAATCTAGTTTCTGTAGGGAAAGTGTTAAATGTCAGGATGACCGTAGTGTAGTGTAGGGTGAACTGACTCTGACTGCTATGCCAGGGTGACAGAACTCATCCATGTCAGGGTGACCGCCATAAGAAAAATATAATTTTTCTTAGAATTTTTAGTACAGCAGGGATGGTGCTCCGCTCCTTGTATGCCAGGGTGACCGAATTCATCCATGTCAGGGTGACCGTCATAAGAAAAAGATAGTTTGTCTTAGAATTGCAGTAGAGCAGGGATGTGGCTCCGCTCCTGTCACAACTGGGCGTTTTTGTTTCAGGCGTTTATTGGGCTTTTTTGTGGATGTCTTTGGAGGCAGGCATGACATCTGAGCTTCTGTGTAGGGGTATATATACACACACACATATATGTATATATACACATACACACATATAGGTGTGAAAGTAGCGGAACCCCATCCATGCGCTAATGAAATTATTTGCAGGGATGTGGCTCCGCTCCTATCACACCTATATGTGTGTATGTGTATATATACATATATGTGTGTGTGTATATATACCCCTATACAGAAGTTCAGATGTCATGCCTGCCTCCAAAGACGCCCAAATAATGCCCAATAAACGCCTGCAACAAAAACGCCCAGGCACATATTATGCTGAACACTTTTTTTCAGGGTAACACAAATACCAGTGTATCAGAAATTCCAAACTCAACATGAAATTGAGAATCTGAAGCACTGCTCCTGTAAAAGCTTTAAACTTAAACAAGGCACCATCTAGGACTAAATTCAACTATTTTAAGCTTAAAACATATAAGCATACAGAAACGGGCTCTGGAATACATTTGGGGTAACGCCAAACCCCGCTTACCCCGACCGACGCTGTATTGACCACGTATCCGAGGCGGGCTTGGGGTGCCACAGTTCTCCAAATACTACTATGCAGCACAGTTGGCTCAGCTCCCTAAGTATAATGCAACAAAGGAAGTCCCATTGTGGGTCTCCATAGAAGCAATGGACTGTGATCCTCTCTCGGTGGCTAACCTCCTCTGGCTCCCACCCTCGCAACGGAGATGTGTTACCAATCCTAGCACTAAGCATAGCCTAACCCTTTGGGATAGACTTAAATGTCGTTTTCACCTTCAGTCCCCCCATAATCCCCTGCTTTCTTTTCTCCGCAACCCCTCGTTCTACCCAGCCTGGTCCTCCCGGACTTCTTTCTCCAAGTGGACTAGGGTTGGTTTGATACGTGCTTACCAGTTCTTCACTCCCCGGGCTTTTCAAACCTTCCCAGCCCTGCGTGAGGCCCACAACCTCCCTCCTGGCGAATTGTTTCGCTACTTACAACTGAAACACTTCTTTAGCCAGAACGCACCGGTGCGCGATAGCTCCCATGCGTTCTCCACCTTTGAACGGGCTTGCAAACCAGACCCGCATAGGCGGGGGCTCATTTCTGATCTCTATGCTCAACTCCTATCCTTTCAAGAGACCACCCCCCGGCATATGCTTCCAAATGGTAAAGGGACCTACACCTCTCCCTGGAAGACTCTGACTGGATCCAAATTTGGCAAGCCACAAAATCGGCTTCCCCAAATATTGTAGCCCTGGAGACAAATTACAAAGTCCTTACCAGATGGTACTTGGTCCCAGCCAGAGTCTCCAAATATGTGCCACAGTACTCACCTCGTTGCTTTCGTGGTTGCGAGTCCCCAGGTACCCATGCACACATTTGGTGGGAATGCCCCACGGTCCGTGCCTTTTGGTCTGAAGTGTATCGGGTTTTATCTACAATCTTCCACACACCCCTTACCCCTGATCCTGCTTCTGTGCTCCTGAACCACAAGCCACCTGACCTCACACGTCGCCAATTTAAGCTTTTCCTGTATGTCACCACGGCTGCCAAACAGACCATAGCGAAGGCCTGGAAAACGTCCTCCCTTTGTTTCCTGACCATGAAAAATAGAGTCACCCAAGCTATGATCCATGCTAAAACTGAAGCTATCCTGCTGGTTAAACTTATACCTTACGAAAAGCTCTGGAAACCATGGATTGACAACTGTCTTCTGATAGGCTTTGATGAATCACTTGTACCAGCTTGACCTATGGTCACCGATACCCTACTGGTATTGTCAATCTGAACCTCATAAGTGGCCCGGGACTCCCTCCGGGCACCCTTCCTCCCCCGCACATCCCCCCTCTGCTGTTTTGCCCTTCCTCCCCCCCCCTATCCTTCTTGCCCCTCTTACTCTCTTCTTTTTCTCCCCCCCCCCATATTGCCTTGAGTTGGCCGCTACCTACTTTGTTTCCCTGTTGTGGCTGGACCACCAACTTTTGCTGTACTACAGCCTCCCTTTTTGCCCTACCCCCAGCTGCCCTTATGCACTGTGTTTATCCTTTGTACTTGTATACCGGGGCGCCCAGCTTGCCCCTTTTCTATACCTGTTTTTTATGCTACTGCCTGCTGTTAATGATGTCCTTTTGACGTGTACTCATCTGTTATGCACCACTATTACCTATTGGTATTGTTTTGTACTGCATTCCTTCTGCTTTAATAAAAAACGTTTGAAAAGAAAACATATAAGCATATATGTATGATAAAAAAAAAGATTTTCAAAAAAACAAATTTCAAACAGAAGAGTTCATATAATATGTTTTTAGAAAGCAAATGTTGCTTAATGAGTTTAAACTCTGAAGCATTTTATTGATTCTCTTTACTCCAGTCTCATGTTGTGCTATAATGCAAACTCTACCAGTGATGGTCACTAGTGTGTCAATGTACTTGTGCTTTACTTAGTAAATGACCCTGAACAACTTTATTCCTGCTGCGAAAAATGTCCAAGTATAATAAATGTAATGAATAAAATAAACATGCTTTTTTGAAAATTATGAATACTGAACACAATAAATTAACATGAAAAGCCACAAAGTTAACAAATTAGTAGGACTGCATATCTTTGTATTCTTGTCAACTAAAATCAGATAGCACAAATTTATATTTAAATTCAAAACCGTGGTTTGTTAAAGCTAAAATTATATAGGCATATTTGTTTTGTAAATGAAACATATGTTTAAAATTATTTATATACCGATAGACATAACATATGAAATGTAAACTGGTAAACTTTAACTAGAAACTTACCTAGAAGAAGGTAGCAACTAAACTGATTAGGGGATTGGAGGGCCTTAATTATGAAGAGCGCTTACAAGCGCTTGATTTATTCTCCATGGAAAGGAGACGCCTGAGAGGGGACATGATAGCAATTCACAAGTACCTCAACAATGATCTCAACATAGAAAAAAAACTGTGCAAAACCAGAAAATTCCAGCGCTCGGACTGTGGCAGTCTCACTATACAGTTAATCACTCCACCAGTGGTGCTATTGTTAGAAAATGCTGAGAACAGCATAAAGGTGCACAACAGAAGAAAAGATCAGCGCTAGCCACAATAGTAAATGTAGACATTAGGCGGCAGCCCATGTAAACCAATATAATTTATTGAGAAACTAAGTTAAAAGGTTAGAATCCAAACCGGTAATTCGTTGCAATGAAGCCGCTGGTCAGTGAGGGGTACAGTGAGGGGTACACAGCGCATGTCGCCACTGGATGAAGAAAAAGAACGCTCTAGGGAGGGAAATTCAAAAAAAAAAAAAAAAAACGTTGCACAAAACACAAAACACATTTTGTATTATATATATATATATATATATATATGCACACACACATATATATATATATATAAAATTATATTATTGATTCAATTATAATTCATGCGTTATATATTATATATATATATATATATATATATATATATATATATATATATATATATATATATATACACACATATATCTATAATATATAATGCATGAATTATAATCTAATCAATAATATAATTTTATTATATATATTATATATTAAATAATAAAATAATATTATTGATTCGATTATAATTCACGTGTTTGTGTTTCAAATTTATCACATCTGGGATGTCTACTAGAGTCTTGTTTTGGTCAGGTTTAAGTCAGTAATTACTAAGAATTGTAGGCCTATAATACATAACGCCAAATTTCCATGAAAACAATTGTACCGCTTTTGGTATGTAATTCCTGACATAATCATACCGCCAGGGAGGTTAACCTTCCCCCATCCGCGCTACAGCCTATATACGGCTGCAGCGCGGACTCGAATTTTCGGGAGGCCGTTTTTAAACGGCCTCCCAGTGACACGCCCCCCGCGGACACAGGAGAATGTAATCAGGGCACTGATCACCAGTGCCCTGATTACTAGAGCTAAAAACACACACACAGTGCCCCCCCATCAGTGCCCACAGTGCCCGCCATCAGTGCCCCCCATCAATGCCCACAATCAGTGCCCATAGTGCTGCTAGTCAGTGCCCATCAGTGCCTGCTCATCTAAGCACTGATGAGCACTGACTGGCAGCACTATGGGCACTGAGTGTGGGCACTGATGGTGCTGCCCATCAGTGCCGCTCATCAGTGCCACCCGTCAGTGTCCAGTGCCATCCGCCAGTGCCCATCAGTGCCGCCTATCAGTGCCCGTCAGTGCCGCCTCTAAGTGCCGCCTCTCAGTGCCCAGCAGTGCCACCTCTCAGTGCCCAGCAGTGCCACCTCTTAGTGCCCAGCAGTGCCACCTCTCAGTGCCCAGCAGTGCCACCTATCAGTGCTCATCAGTGCCGCCTATCAGTGCTCATCAGTGCCGCCTCTCAGTGCCGCCTATCAATGCCGCCTATCAGTGCTCATCAGTGCGGCATATTAGTACCTCCTCATCAGTGCCCATAAGTGCCACCTCATCAGTGCCCATAAGTGCCACCTCATCAGTGCCCATCAGTGCAGCCTATCAGTGCCCATCAGTGCCGCCTCATCAGCGCACATCAGTGAAGGAGAAAAAATTATTTTCAAAATTTACTCACAGAAAATAAGAAAAACTTTTTTTTTTTTTTTTCAAAATTTTCTGTCTTTTTTCTTTTTTTTTGTAAAAAATAAAAAACCCAGAGGTGATTAAATACCACCAAAAGAAAGCTCTATTTGTGTGAAAAAAATGATAAAAATTTCATATGGGTATAGTGTAGCATGACCGCGCAATTGTCATTCAAAGTGTGACAGCGCTGAAAGCTGAAAATTGGCCTGGATTGGAAGGGCGTTTAAGTGCACAGAAGGCAAGTGGTTAAAAAACTTGCCATCTCACCCCTTTTAATAAGACCTAATCTGTGTCAAAGATCAGCAGTAAAGAAGATATAATATGTGGTGCTATTACCAGTAGATATCTCCTTCCTTGTTACGGCATTCTTTGTTCCAGAACTAGGAGATGAAAGCATCACCAGAACTCACCTGCTGGTTTATATAGCATCTACAGGATAGGTTCCTGCCCTGTTTGTAAATTATGGTCCCTATTTTTCTGTGCTCAGACTAATAACTGTTGGCTGAGCATTATGGTTATTTCCTAGCCCATCTATGCTATTTTTTCCTTCCTGTTTCTCCTTTTACCAACTTTAACTTATATCCGACTATACTTGTTCATTTCCCAGTCTTACCTTTTGCCTGTCTCTGTGATATTGCCTGTCAACTGTGAACATCACTCTGGTTCTTTTTATCAGCTGCCATCTGAAAAGGTGTGTCAGGCAATTGGTGTGTCTGAGGGCCACAAACTGGTACACCCACCAATGAAATCCATCACTCCTTGAGGCATTCTCTGGTGAAGATCTGTTGTATGTGTCTACACTCTTTGTCTAATTACAAGGACTCACGTTTTTCAATGTACAGATAGCATAAATGGTCTAATATCTATTTTTCCCTGAGACGATCTGGTTTTCTCTGTCCTTCTGACAGGACATTTTTAAACCATTAGAGACATTCCTCTCTACTAGTATCAACACAGTGGCATTTCTTGTAGCTAAGCCAATTGAGTGCTAGCTTTGTTTTCGTGGATAAAAGGCAATGGATTATACCCAGTTTACGTCAGAGAACCATGTGCAGGTAGGACCAAAAAACTTCTTGTAACAGGTATCACATCTGCAAGGCCAGTGTCTGAGCAGGTGGCCTAATGTTGCAAGAAACTAATTTTTTTTAAAAAATAAATAAGTGAATAAATACATTTTAAAATATAAAAATTAAAATTAAATACACTACTACCTCTGTTGACCTCTGTTTTTTTAAACATTGTGCAAAAAAAAAAGAAAAAATAAAGAAAGAGTTTTTCCCAAAATCCATACTAGACAATTGTCCTAGATGGGACCTCATTTAGGTGGGGGTTGCATGTCTGGGGGCCTCCTAATTATTAAAGGGCTTCCAAATTCTGTTAAATTCCACCCCACATCCATTAGGAAAGGAATGTAGGGATTAACATGGGGACAAGGTGCCTTGCCAGGGGGACCTCCTGGCAAAGTACTGTTCACATGATAATGGCAAGTAGCATGGTATAGTTTAAGAAGGGGGGTATGCAGGTATGCTGTCTCCTCTTTCCTGGTCAACTAGGTTGCATGCATAGCTAGTGGTTTGCTATGAATTTGGGGGCCCCAAAAATAACTTGTTAAAATCCATAGCTGAGCCTTATCAAGGATAGAGGTTTGATATGGATACTGAAGGAAAACCAATCCTTTTTTTTTATTTGCATAAGATCTCCCCTTACAATTTATACCAAACCCTCATCTAGAATAAGGCTTTGGTATGGGCATTGAGGGGAAACCAGGCTGCAGTTGGCATATGTCATTAAGTATCAATTTACACTGTATTGTTTTTTTTTTAATTGATGTCACTTTTGCTTTAGTACAGTGTATAAGAGTTACACTTTCTTGTGCACATTTAAGGCATCTATAAAGCATGGTATTTAAAGGGGTTGTAAAGTCAGAAGTTTTTTTTTTTTATTATTATCATATTGCATTCTTTGAATTAGGATAAAAATCATTCTGTGTGCAGCAGCCCCCCCCCCCCCAGCACTCCTAACACTTGCCTGCGGTTCCTCTATGTCCAGCAACATCCACGAGTGTCTCAGCCATCTGAGATTCTCCCTCCTGACTGGCTGAGACATGGGAGTGATACCATTAGCTGCCGCTGCTGTCAATCAAAGTCAGCTAGCGAATCAGAATAGGGAGGGACAGGGCTTGGGTGGGGCTCCATTTGTGAATTGACACAGGGAGCTGTGACTCGGCTCGGGTGCCACCATAGCAAGCTGCTTGCTGTGGGGGCACTCGTCAGGAGGGAGGGGCCAGGAGTAAAGAAGAGGGACCTGAGAAGAGGAGGATCCAAGCTACTCTGTGAAAAACCAACTGCACAGAGGAGGTAAGTATGACATGTTTGTTATTTTTATAGGGGGAAAAAAACAAGACTTTACAATCACTTTATCCTTTTTGCTTTATTTTTATGATACATGTGTTTTGTACTCCTGGCTACTGTAGTGAATGTAAATCTGACAAGCTGACTGTTGGCTTTCAGATGAAAGGGATCAGGTGGCTATATAGACACCTGTATGCTTCCATGTGCAATTTGCTTTATTGGAGTGCAGGGGAAATATCAGGGGCTAATAGACCCCTAATGTCTCATTAAAGAGAACCTGTGAAAAAAAATTCTATTACATAAGGGGCTATTGTTCTCTTATCGGGATAGCAATACATTTAGGTGAAAATAAAGGGTAAAACATTTAACCTCCCTGGCGGTATGATTCTGTCAGGAATTACATACCAAAAGCGGTACAATTGTTTTCATGGAAATTTGGCGTTATGTATTATAGGCCTACAATTCTTAGTAATTACTGACTTAAACCTGACCAAAACAAGACTCTAGTAGACATCCCAGATGTGATAAATTTGAAACACAAACACATGAATTATAATCGAATCAATAATATTATTTTATTATTTAATATATAATATATATAATAAAATTATATTATTGATTAGATTATAATTCATGCATTATATATTATATATAGATATATGTGTGTATATATATATATATATATATATATATATATATATATATATATATATATATATATATATAATATAACGCATGAATTATAATTGAATCAATAATATAATTTTATATATATATATGTGTGTGTGTGCATATATATATATATATATATACCGGTATATATATATATATATATATATATATATTATATCGGTATATATATATATATATATATATATATATATATATATATATATATGCATATATATATATATATATATATATGCATTATGCATATATATATATATATATATATATATATATATATATATATATATATATATATATGCATATATGCATATATATATGCATATATATATATATATATATATATAATATAAAATGTGTTTTGTGTAACGTTTTTTTTTTTTTTTGAATTTCCCTCCCTAGTTCCGCTCCCATGCAGCATTGCTGCTGCAGGAAACGGAACTAGGAATTGATCAGACCGACGGTGGACTGAGGAGCGGCGGGACTCTCGGCTGGCGATCTCAGCAATGAGAGATCATCGCTGGATCGCCAGGACAAGGTAAGAGAACACCGCTGCGCTCTCCGCAATCCACCCCGAGCGTGACTCGGGGTTACCGCTCCTGATATGAAAAATCAACCCCGAGTCACGCTCGGGATTACCGCCAAGGAGGTTAAAGTACACCAAAGCACTTAAACTGGTGGAACTGTCTGTCTCTCACCTAATTCTGGGAAAATATGGCTGCCTTTATTTCTTCTATCACCAAGTCTCATACTGCCTTTACCCCACATCTGGCTCTTCGGAGGGTAGGACTTGAAATGTGGCCTAAGCATTTCCACACCATGCTCACACACACTCTCATTGCAACTCCTCTTCCATACAAGCAACCTTGCAAGTTCTCAATGACTATTTCCTTATGGAACATGTTTTTCTGAAAGCTCCCCACACTGCCAATATTTCTTGATCCTACTGCATGGGACACAGAGCAGGTTATGATCATTACTATATGGGTTATGCGCCACCTATAGGTTAATGGACACTGGCAGATCAATCAAACATGAAGTCATCCTCTATATAACCCCTCCTCTACAGGAAGTACCTCTGTTTTTCACCAGTGTCTGAGACTGTAAAGTGGTGGTCACTGGTGTGCTGCATGTGATCTTGGAGCATACTTGGAGATCCTGAACAGTTCTGCTGGGAATCATGGATCTATTCAATCAAATCTATTCAAAAAAGCTGTCAGCCAAAATGGATGATACTCGAGCCACGTTAGATTGGAGAGAAGAATCTTCGAGGTTTGCCTGTATTACAGCTTACGGCACTGGGCCCTATGTAATAGAACCCTGTGTGGTGTTTGCTCTGACCAAGGTGCTTTCCAGCAAGGTGCTATACAGGTCCAGGGGAGTGAACTCCAGATTAGGGGGACTGAGTCCTTGAAGGTCTTTTATGGCAGAGCCCACTGTGATGGGTGAAGGTTGGACTCCTGTTATGATTCAGAGTCCTGCAACAGGAATGGTATGTTTGCATTTGCAGTATTTTTATAAGAGAGATTTGACTGTCTGGTCATTTTCCCGGTGGCCACTGGGGGCAGTGTGCTGTTTGGTATGGCCAGATCATGCTGTGTGTGTGTGTCTCAGGAGTATTGGGCTGCAGTTTTCTCACCCAGCCACTGGAGGGCGTGATGTATAGCCTACTCTTGTGCAGTGGAGGCAGGAAGTAGAAGGGTGGCCATTTTTTATCTTTTAAATCACATGTGGGCTGAAGGATTAGCAAGGCTTCTAGAGACACAGAAACAGCCTATGGCTGGATAATGAGGTGTGAGCACTTCCTATGGGAGAGCTGCATAACCAGGCAAAATACGCTTTTATTTTACATTGATGCATAATTTGCATAAAGTCATGTTTGTATACTTACTGCCTAATCTGGGGGGGCTTGTACAACTGTCGATATATCGCTGCACGGGTATCGGTGCACTTTAAAGAGTTGTGTCTCCAGAGTAGCATGCACATTATCTGCAGGAACTTAAATGTAGGCTACACTAAGGTGGCATAGTAGCTGAATTATGGCTGTGTTGGATGCATATGTGCTTGGCTAGTCCTGCAAAACTAGTATGGGTACTAGTTCAGTTGGGCAGGTGTAGCACAATATGACATTTTTGCATGCATACCTGTGTAATTGTAAACTGCATACCTACCTGCATATGGCATAGATTGCATACCTACATATACGTATGGCATAGACTGCATACCTAGATGGGTATGGCATGCACTGCATACGCACATGCGTATGGCATCGACTGCATACCTACATGCATATGGCAAAGACTGCATACCTACATGCTTATGGCATAGACTGCATACCTACCTGAGTATTTACATTGAACTGCATTTTAAACCTGAGTATTTGCAATAAACTGCATACCTACATGCGTATTTGGGCAGAAAAGGAAGCACCAGAAGGAGCTACTCAATTGCACTGCAGTGTTCATATGCTAACAAGGGACATGCTGATAAAAGGAGAGAGAAGCGTGACAAAGAGATGAGCTCATCAGTCTGTTACTTTTCCTTTCACTGACCACTGGGGGAAAAGGAGAGGCATGCAAGTGATACTTAGAGTGGTTGTAAACCCTCTCATATACCCAGTGAAGTGAATAGCCTCAGATGATACACAGAGATGAAAAAAATCCTCCTACATAAGTTTTACTTGTTTACCTGCAGTTTTCTCTTGTCTACATCCCTTCAAAAAAGCATGATCGGGATAAAATCTTTCTGCATCTATGAGGAGTACAGAGGAGGGGGTGGAGAGCTGCAGTTACAGTTCATATACACTGTGTGAGAGCTGATTGGAGGAAAGGGACACACCACCTCCACATAGGGAGAGGAATGAAGGAACATGCAGAGCTGTATTCTGAATAGTCAAGCTATGTGCTTATCTCGCTACCACTCACAAATTGGAACAAAGCACCAGAGAGAAATGACACTTAGAGCTTTGGAAAGAGACAAGTGAACACTACAGATATATGTGCTTTGCTCACATTTTATGAATGGGGTTTACAACCACTTTAAATACAGTAGAAAAAATCCAGACAGGACTGTTCAGTTTGACAAAGCTTTGTAAATTTCATGACAGGATAGGCAGAAATACTATTCCTTTAAAAGTTAAACTGCTTTCTTTAATGGGGTTAAGCTTTAAAGTGAAACTGCACTCCATTTGCACCCACCTAGGGTCCAACTTCATAAGATGCGTGTTATTTTTATTAAACAAGCCTCTTTTGTGACTCTCCTGATTTAGTTTCATTTTGCTACTAGGGCATTGCTTCTCTTGACTTTAAGGCTAAGTTTAAGAAAATTATATTCCAGAGAGAAATAAGAATGCTGATTCCTGGCCACAAAGGCAGTCTGAATGGATAGTGGAGTGGCAGTTGGCAACAGTTAGTCAAAAAAATCATGTAAAGTCAGGCATCAGTTAAGAAGTAAAACTAAACCGGAGAAAGACACATGTTAATCTTTTTTTGCTAAAAAAAAATGTTGTAGCAGTAATCTTGTGGCATCTCAATAAAGCACAGATTTTTTTTTTACAGTAATAAAAAGAGCATTAAAGCAAATATATGTTGCTGCAAAGCTTTATCATAGCCCTCACCTACTCTATCTGCTTTATAATATTCTAATTATGTTCAGTAACCTATACCATGTGCAAACCTTCTTGGTGATCCATACTTACTGTATTTCAGATTCATTACAGTATGTGCCTTTATTGTAACTACTGTTTTCCCCATTTGGCTGTTTGTCTCTAATACTTCTAACTTTTGGGAAAAACTGATTGTAAATCTCTGGTATCAACTCATGTCACAACTTTCTATTGTTTGATTCTTCCCACAATAAATATTTTATCAGTTTATCTTGTATCTTACCTATTGTTTACTAGACCTTGCATAGGCACAATTTATTGAAATAGAAAGAAGCAGATAGAGCATCCTTGACCTGGGCAAACCCTCTGTAATAGTATTCAAATAAAAATTTGGATATTAGCTGTGTATTGAATAAAGTCATCTGTATTGATCAGTAACCACACAAGTTGTCAAAAATAAATACTGAAAATATAACTGTATATAACTGTATATGTTTTTCTAGTTTAATTTGTAAAAGTTTTTTCTAGATACAAACAATTAAAAATGTGATAGTAAGAAAGATCTTATCAATCATTGTAAACTAACACCTTATTCACACGGGCTATAACGTTCATTAAAAAAATACAAAAAATATTTATTTATCTGTCCAATATCGAGCACATGCCTGTTTGTAATAAATATTTTGTCATCATTAATTAAATGTTATTGTTGGTTTTATTGTAAATCTTACATTAAGAAGCCTTAAATTCAGCAAGTTTTAAAGACGTATACCTAATTAAAAATATACATAATACATACATATATGAGCAGCCAGACACCAAGACTAAAGAAAGTAAATAGGTATTAAGTCAGAATATATACATATATAATCATAATATCAAATAATTATGACCTCAGCCTTTCTAAATAAAAGAGTTGGGGCAGATTTTAGCTGCATGGTGCTAAGACATATTTCATTGATGGGCTTTAAAGCTGAGGGTCAACAGAGGTCCAAAGACCTCTGCTTGGAGGCCAAGTGCAATCTCATAATAATATATTATATTTATCAGAAAAGCTAATTAAAATTGAGAAGCTGACAGTATTCTGTTTGCCTGAAATTGATGACTTCTCTGATGAATGACAAGCTTTAACATCTCTTCAATAGAACCCTATAAAATGTACATACCTGTTTTGCTAGCATGAACGTTTGGTGTCAATTCTCCATGTACATTGTGTTCTCTAGCTCCAGTATTTGTATACTATAATATATAACTACAGTAAACCCCCCTCCATTGCGGCGGGGGTTACGTTCTGGACCCAGCCGCGAAAAGTGAAAATCTGTGAAATAGAAAAACCCTATTAAAATGCATTGTAGGCATGTTTTTTTTTTACTGTCACTGTACGTGTAAAAGCATTTTAAAGGTCTTTAAACACACTTTTAAAACAATAGAAACTCATTTAAACACATAAAAGATACTGAGAGACATAGCAAGAGCAATGGAAAACACAAAAATATTTCATTTTTAATGATTTATATAGTAAAATAACATTACAAAAAAAAAACGCAATATACCGGGACCGCAAAAACTGAACCTCGATGGAGCGGGGGTTTACTGTATATCTTACTTCCTGTTTTCATTTACTGCTGTTGATTTTTCTAAGGGAGCAGATACTGCTTACTTTGCTGGGTTTATTTTAAATACCCAATCATTAGCAAGGGAAATGTTTTTTAAAAAGTAGTTTTTTTATTGAAAATGGTTGGATAACTGAAGCGAACAAAGCTTCACCTTATTTACTAACCCCAGCAAACATTGATTTTGAAAAATAAACATTCTTTATTCCTTTTATACATCAACTCCAAAGCTTTCTGCAGTCTTTTGAGCAATCAGAAAAACATTAATGTGTATGCGGTCATTGCTGGGGAGAAGGGAGAACTATCACACAACCCATGACCACCACTACATATTGAAAGACACTGTAGGTTATACTGTTAAAATTGTATTTTTTGTGCATGAACAGATGTCATTTAATTGAATCACTGAATAGGTTTTTAGTTCTTTCTGTAATAGCTATAAAGTCTTTACCATTGAGCTGATAAATGTGCTTACCTGACTTGAACAGTAGGAACCTGACACATTTTATTAATTACAAAATGTATTTTACTTTAAAGTAAAAGTTTTGCCAAAACGTATTCCCCAGATAAAATAGGAAGGGTTACAAAAGCTTATCATGTTTTCATTATTGCCTCAGTGCTTGCTGGTGAGATTTTGCCCACGTTCTGTTACAGGTGGCACCAGAAACAGGCATTGAATGACATTATTCCAATAGGCAGCAATACAAATTTTGCATTGAAAGAAGTCATTGACGTCCTTCACATTATATACATCATATACAGTATTTATATTTATATCTGTATGGGTTCCTCTATTTTTCTTAGACCAGAGATTTAGAGACTTGAGAGAAGTCTTGCCCCTTCACAATCCACTCCAAACTAAAAAAAAGCAGCTTTGATCTTACAGTGTTCCCATGTCTTTGTCCCACATCAGGGCCTGTTTCAACCGTCAATCTTTTGCTTTATTTCTGAACCTCAACATTAAATCCTATACATCGTATACAGCATATAGTAATAGCTAAGGTATGTACATTGTAGATGACACATGACTGATATTTGATTGGTCTTTTCTACAACTGGAAATCATTTATGATCGATTGTATCAAGGTCCATTGGTATCTGAATACAACATCACACAGAAGTTTTTTTATTTTTAATTCCTCTCAGTGCAAAAACAGAGCAGATTGAATTGTGAACCTGAATAACTAAACACAGTCCTTATGCAAAATTGTGTTGGTTGTCATTGTTTTACAATTTTCTGATTTCTACTTTCAGGCAATTGATGTGTAGCATGGTACATATACAAAACCATTTCCTTTTGGGTTGTGAAACTGATTTATTTTATTGTATTTACTAGCATTTTTTCATTTTTGGGATTCATTATGTCTCATATAACTGATAAAAAAAAAGAAAAATGATTTCTTTTACCAGACGAGTTTATGAAGTTTCCAGCCTCTCTAACAATGAATGCATGAAACATGTTTTTTTTTAATCATAGGCACTGTATTACTTTTCCCATCTTACCTCCATCTACTGTCTTCTCAGCACCTGTCAATCACAATGAGTTTTTACCCTGCCATAATTTAAGGTTAGCTTCAAAGAAAATTAATCTAGAAAAAATAACATGCGGTTTGTTCCACAGAAATAACATCCATTTCACTTGTTCCTCTTAAAACTAATCTCACTGTCTATGATATTGGCTATTTTCGCTAAATGTAGCAAAATTGGAATCTGAATCAAAGCCTACAGAGGACATGGAGAAAATAAAGTGCTTGTTTCACAAGTGTTTTGTATCAAATAAATTAAAAATTGTTTCAAGTGCAGTAACTCATGAGAATCAGAGCTTTATAACCTCTGATTCATCTTTAATACAACTTGATTGCTGTAGGCTGAATTTGGCATTGCTGAATACTATACAGGTAGGTTTTATATATAAAATGTACCCTATATAAACATTGACATTGTATGTAAACAATTCGGGTTGTATATTGACATGTCCAAAATATGGTCATGTTCAAACTCAGAAAATATTTTATTTATTTACTTACCAATAAAAAGCACTGTCTGTGTTAGTCAAGAAATCATATCAAATGGAAGAAAGAGACTTGATTCATGCTATTCATGATTTTTGTTTTTAAATAATAAATAGATAAAAAAATATATAAAAAGAATATGTAGAAACTACCCTGCATGCCCTTTAATGTGGTAGTCAACTTTTGAAAATAAAAAACAAAAATATTTCCTCCTGCAGGGCAATATCATAATGTGCTAGTTTAGGAGATGAACATTTAGGAGATGAACATTTTACCTACAGGTAAGCTTTATTATAAGCTTATCTGTAGGTAAAAATCAAAATGCGGAGTTAACTACCTCTTTAAGAAATATTGATGTCAGTGTGTGTAAAAAAAAAAATAAAAAAAAAATAATAAAAAGCCTCTGTCTGGTTTTTATTGCCATGTGTATCCTGACTCCAAGGGCAGGAGATGATGGGAAATCATTTCACTTGGGAAAAAGACAAAAATACACTGCTAGCAGAGTGAGGAAAGTTAGACATTCTGAAAACTATTTTATTACTGTCCATACCTTCCTGTCCAATGATGCCTATACCCTGCAGACACAGATAAACCTAAAAAACTGACATCAATTTTAGTTCTAAAAAACTGACATCAATTTTAGTTCTTTTTAACATCTCCCTAGTCTGTCCAAAATGTAAACAATAAATGTATTAAAAAGGGGATTCACTCCAGAGATAAAACAATATTTCTCCCACTCTACAAGACTCTGGTCCGGGCGCATCTTGAGTATGCCGTCCAATTCTGGGCACCGGTCCCCAGGAAGGATGTGCTGGAACTGGAGAGAGTACAGAAAAAGACCAACAAAGCTAATAAAATGAATGGAGGACATCAGCTATGAGGAAAGACTACAAGCACTGAACTTATTCTCTCTGGAGAAGAGACTCTTGAGAGGGGATATGATATCAATGTACAAATACTGTACTGGTGACCCTAGCATAAGGAACAACCTTTTCAGCTAAAGGGAATTTAAAAAGAGATGTGGCCATTCACTAAAATTAGAAGAGAAGCCGTTTAATCTTAAACTGTGAAAAGGGTTCTTTACCCTCAGAGCAGTAAGGATGTGGAATTCTCTTCCACAAGCAGTGGTATCAGCAGGGAGCATCAATTTTTTTAAAAAAACTATTAGATAGGCACCTTAATGACCACAACATAAAGTGGTATTTGATGTACTATTGACATCACACACACTCATCATAGGTTTAACTGGATGTCTTTTTTCAACCTCACTAACTATGTAACTATGTAATACTTCTGTGGATGAACTAGGGTTCCCAGCCACAGAACCTTGGAATTGTTAGAATTTTATGGGAATATGTTTATGTTTTCAAGTACACTCTACCATTTTTTGACAATAACACACATCCAGGTTAATACATTTTAGGAAAGAGGCATTTTTAGGGAAAATCAGTATCATCAGATTATGGCCCATGAAGGGAGGATAATAAAATAAAAATAAAATGACATAAAAAAAAAAAGGTCTAGGTATGGCAGATGCTATTATTTAGGTGTAGCAGATACCAGAAAGCCCCTAAATCCTGAAACTGAAGTAGAAATGTATTCTATGTATTGCCATAGGAAAAACTATGAAGTGCAACCTTGAAAAGCAGCCTGTATGCTGGGCTTCTTTTGTTAAATTGAACAATAATAGATCCTGGTTGTTCTAAATGTAGGTATATCAACAGTAGAGAAGTACAAGACATTAGCAGATATTTTTTAATCCCCCACCTAGTGCAAATCAGCATTATCTAGATTGAATTTTAAATGGGGAAGGTCTGCTTTCTTATCTCTAGATATAAAGACTCAACAAGTGGAAAGCAGCATATAATGTGGATAAAAAAAATAGGCATAAAAATTGAACATTTTTTCTTACCCCACATAAGCTGTTGATGAATTACATTTTTTTTTTGTAACAGTAGAGATGTCTGCACTGTGTTTAAAATGAAATTATAGTTTACCTTCAGGTAAACAGCTTAAATTGAAAAGATTTACACCAAACTTTATTGGAGATTCTTACCTGCTCCATCTAATAGATAATTGATTCAAACTGACTGCTATGCAGGATGATCTTCCTTTATTACAACCAAGAATTATTTGTGTTGTAGCAAGGGATGGAAGAACTGTGGCACCCCTTTAGTCTTAGAATTCTTTAAAAGGATTTCAACAGAAAATGAATTTCCATTACAGTGGATGCTTGTAATTTGACCTAAAACTCTCTATACATTTTTGGGATAAAACAGTCAGGCTTTAACACAGATATAAAATTAGATTGTTAGCAATGCTCTGTACACATTTAGTGTAAAGAATACTCTAATATGCTCAAGAATATATTTGTAATTTTGTTGGCATTAGAAAATCATGGCAGTTACAGGTTGAAAGGAAAAGATGCTTTTAAACTTTAAATTGCTAAATGGCCAGCACAGTAAGTACATGTAGGAATTATTATATTGCAAAGGAATATATTATTTATTGCTTAAGAATAACAGCAAACTCTTTATTTTATCTTTATTTGTTTTCCTTTTACTAGTACTAATGTCTATCTTGTATTTACATTTTTTTGAGGCACTGTATAGCCTAAGTATTGCTGGTAAGCTTCAATTTGTACAGGAAAAACATAAAAAAAAAAAATAGCAATTCTCAAAAACAACAGGATAATAGTCATTGCAATAGTTTTTCTTCATAGTTGCCGTGGCTATTATATTTACTCCTTCTTAACCACTTAAGGACCGAGCCCATTTTTGACACATTTTGTTCACAAATTAAAATCAGTATTTTTTGCTAGAAAACTACTTAGAACCCCCAAACATTATATATATATTTTAGCAAAGACTCTGGAGAATAAAATGGAGGTCATTGTAATATTTTTTGTCACGCAGTATTTGTGCACCAGTCTTTCAAACTCCATTTTTTTGGAAAAATTAAATTTCACTGCATTTAAAAAAAACGAAACAGTAAAGTTAGCCCATTTGTTTGTATATTATGAAAGATGATGTCACGCCGAGTAAATGGATACCCAAAATGTCACGGTTTAAAATTGTGCTCACCTGCGGAATGGCGACAAACTATATAAATCAATAAAAATCTCCATAGGCGTCATTTTAAAAAATTTTAATGGATACCAGTTTAGAGTTAGAGTGTAGCTCTTTTTTTTAATTATTGCTTTCGCTCTGGTAATTGCGGTGATACCTCACATGTGTGGTTTGCACAGCATTTTCATTTGCGGCTCAACTTCCCATATATGTTTTCTTTCGTACGCCAGCTCACGGCTAAAAATTTTTTTTTTTCCTATTTATTTTATTTTTTTTTAATTTTAGCACAGGTTTTGAAAAAAAAAAACCTGATCACTTTTATTGCTGTCACAAGCAATGTAAACATCCCTTGTGACAGCAATAGGCAGTGACAGGTACTCTTTATGGAGGGACCCTAGACCCTAGACCCCTCCACTGCACTTCCATGTATTCAAAATGCCAAAAACCGCATTTTTGAATACATTCACTTTTTAAATCCAGGGCCTTTAGCAGCCAAGTAACCCGGATGTGACGTCTTGGACGCCGCCTCCTGGTTTTGTCATCGGAGACCCAATCAAAGCTGCATCCAGCTTTCATCGGGACTCCAACCAGCCGGCGGACGCGAGACCTGGGCAGAGCTGCGGAAGGCGGCGGGAGGGGGAGCATGGGGGGCATCCCCTCCCGCTTGCTGGGGTAACGAACGAGCAGCTCCTAAGCCGCATCGGTCATTACCGCCGGAAAGCCGACCGACGGCTCTAAAAAATGATACCGGGGTGATGAACAATGTTATGACAATGTTCTAAACATACCCATGTACCTCTTTTCTACGAAAATTCTAATAAAAACTATTGAAACATATGTACAGCATTGCATGACCAAGCAATTGTCAGTTAAAATAACGTAGTGCTGTATCACCAAAAAAAGGACTGGTCATGAAGGGGGATAAATCTTCTGGAGGTCAAGTAGTTAAAGCAAACCCAGTGTTGTGTTTTTTTTTTTGTTTAATCAAGTACAGTACTTATAATTGCATTGCAATACATATTGTACCCACAATTTTACATGATGCAGCCTCTTTACAAACATACACATTAACTGGAAGTTACTTGTGCCTTCAGAAAATGCATCCAAAACTCATTGGTGTAAAATTCTTCATTTAGATCTAAATAAGTAAATATTTAAAGGGTAACTTCATATTTGTGGAAAAACAATATAGCTAGTGGGAAAAAATACAGGTATATAGCATATACAATTGCAACACAAACCCTACTGTAATTTAACGTTACTAAAAATGATCTTCCTTTTACAAACTGCAGGTGTTGTAATTTTTTGAAAAGTCAGTGCAATATGGCTTCTGGAGGTGTTCCGTACACCGTTGGTGTACGGAACACCTCCAGAAATGCCATTTCCTGCCTGTGTGAAGAACTTTTGGTGACATACCCCTAAGGGTTAACCACTTCGAAAGGGATGCTGACAATGCAGCTTTTCCCATCAGAACACTCAGAGTGCACCAACTGATTAAAACGAATTAATTTCACTATGATTCAGAGCAAGTATCCAAAAAACACAGTGGGGTTTATTTACAAAAGCACCTTGTCGGCGAATTAGCATATGCACGTTAATGACTGACCAATTTTAGTCAGAAAAGAGATTTACTAAAGCATGTGAGAAAAAAAAGTCTCAGAAGCAAATTTACCAATGGTCAAAGAACTTAGTGACCATCTAAATGAGTTCTACTCCTAGGAGCAGGAGAATTGCAAATGGTAAGACAGATATATTCATTAAACTAAAAGAAGACTTAACTTCACCTTTGTTTCTACAACTGTGTTTTTACACAATTGCACATGCCCAGAATAGAAAAATAGTCACAATCCCTTCTGCATTCACTTTCTAAGACGCATCCCCAGTATAAGTCATCTGTGACGAGTGCGTAGGGTCCGGCGTGCTGACATCGCCACGCAACCTGTAAAGGACGGCCTATACTACGAGCCGCCGCTTATTTGTTTTATGCGAATCATTCTTCTGTTTTATGTGAGTGAATTTTTTATTTATTTAATAAACATGTTTTACGGTGTAAAACTATGGAGCATATTATTTTCTTATGTTACTACCAGAGACCATATCAGGGAATACCATTGCTCGTGTGTCATATGCCATCTGCGGTCATAGTGGATCTGCCAGGAACGTGGTTTCTCATGAGAAGTGGTGATACAAGCATTTGCTTTACACAGGCCCATTTCATTTATTCTCTGGTAAGCGCATATGCATGCTTTATTGATTGGAGCACCGTGGTGGAAGTCAGCATCGTTGATAGTCATTTTCACTCATACTTACTTATCATTCACCACTTTGGGACTTTTAATTATTTGTGACTTTTTATACTTATAAGAGAGACATAATGTATTGATTTATTCTGTTTACATCACTTGTGATATAACTTTGCTCACAATACTTGTGATAATTTTTCTTCATTTTATTGCAATTTATTGTATTTCACTTGCATATAATTGGTCACATTTATCGTCATTTTATTTTTTTGGGATTATTCACATTTAAGACATTTCAATTGCTCTCCTTCAGATTAGCGCAGCTTGCTTTTTTTCTTTGTTTATGTTTGGTGTTATCTCACTTTAAAGCTGCAGCTGTTACATATTACATAGTTACATAGTAGGTGAGGTTGAATAAAGACAATAGTCCATCCAGTTCAACCTGTGTGGGTGTGTGTGGCCTGTTGATCATTTGGATATATTAGCGCGTCTACACATTGGTTACACATTGGTAAATGCTGAAATTTGCGAATCTGAAAAATGCATTTGTGACCGTGAAGTTATCTTCATGGAATCGATATCAACAAACTAGCTAACATTAACACATATATATATATATATATATATATATATATATATATATATATGTATATACATTGTAGAGTTTATATGAACTGCTTAAGTCCATTTGTAAATATTCCTTCCTGTTTTTTTTTTGCTTCTATATATATATAGATATATATATATATCTATATATATATATCTATATATATATATATATATATATATTCTCTGCAGCCTATATACCTGTCTATGTACTGCATACACTTCCGCCTAGCCTAGCGACACTGGGCGGAAGTGCTACCTGCCTTGAAGTTTGTATGTTTTCCTTCTGCTGTGTTGTTATGTTTTCATTTTCACAATTTTGTACATTTCCGACAGGTTTCACATAATGGAAATAAAAGAAAAGACATTATAAAGAGAGTATGGGTTCCCCCCAAATCTAGAACTGGTATTCTAAACCCAAAGAAATTCTTTAAATATATCAACAGCAAAAAAACTAGGGCAGAGCATATTGCACACATAATTAACGATGATGGGAGGATGGTTACAGAGGACACTGAAAAAGCAACATGGTGAATTCTTTTTTCTCGTCAGTCTTTACGCAGGAAAAGGAGGGGTACACTGACCATGACTGTATGGTTAGTAGTAATACACAGGACTTGCCACTATGGCTAACAGAGGGTGAAATCAGGGAAAGGCTGGATAAACTTAACACAAACAAATCACCAGGCCCGGATGGCGTACATTCGAGAGTGCTCAAGGAACTCAGTAAGGTTATATCTAGACCACTGTTCCTGATCTTTGCTGACAGTATTAGGACAGGAGATGTACCAGGGGATTGGAGGAAGGCTAACGTGATTCCGATATTCAAAAAGGGCCAGAGGCATATCTCGGGAAATTATAGGCCTGTCAGCTTGACATCAATAATATGTAAACTTTTGGAGGGGATGATAAGGGACTATATCGTAGAATATGCTAAAGACAACAACATCATCAGTAGTAACCAGCACGGGTTTACAAATGGGCGTTCTTGTCAAACCAATCTCTTAGCATTCTACGAGGAGGTGAGCTGTGAGCTAGATAGGGGCAGACCAGTGGATGTGGTGTACTTGGATTTCGCTAAGGCGTTTGATACAGTTCCCCACAAGCGCTTAATTTATAAAATAAGGTCTGCAGGTATCGACAGCAGGGTTTGCTTTTGGATACGGAACTGGCTAAAAGGCGTGTCCAAAGGGTGGTAATAAACAGCGCATACTCAGACTGGTCTGAGGTAGTAAGCTGGGTCCCCCAGGGCTCAGTCCTGGGACCAACCTTGTTCAATTTATTCATAAACAACATTGAGGACGGGATCAGTAGTGCGTTATCAGTTTTTGCAGATGACACAAAATTGGCCAGGGCAATAACTGCACAGCATGAAGCAGATATCCTACAGAGTGACCTGGACAAAATTACGGAGTGGGCAACGACATGGCAAATGAGGTTTAATGTGGAGAAGTGTAAGGTTTTGCACTTGGGGACTAAAAACATAAAAACACAATACACGTTAGGAGGGGAACCCTTGGGGGAATCAAAAATGGAGAAAGATCTGGGAGTCTTGGTTGATGATAGATTAGGCAACAGCATGCAATGTCAAGCGGCAGCTTCCAAAGCCAACAGAATATTAGCATGCATAAAGAAAGGGATGTATTCCAGAGATAAGACTATAATCCTTCCACTTTATAAAACTCTGGTCCGACCGCATCTGGAGTATTCTGTCCAGTTCTGGTCACCAGTCCTCAGGAGGGATGTGTTGGAGCTGGAGAAAGTCCAGAGAAGGGCAACTAAACTGATTAGGGGGTTGGAGGACCTTAACTATGAAGAGCGGCTGCAATCGCTCAATTTATTTTCCCTGGAGAAGAGACGTCTGAGAGGGGACATGATAGCAATTTATAAATATCTTAATGGGGATCTCAGCTTAGAAAAAAAGCTGTTCATTTGAAGGAATTGCATGAGGACTCGAGGACATACAATGCGATTAGAGGAGAAGCGTTTTAACCTCAGGCAACGAGGAGGGTTCTTTACTGTTAGGGCTACAAGATTGTGGAATTGTCTACCACAAGAGGTGGTTTCTGCGGGTAGTATGGTGACTTTCAAAAGGCTCTTAGACTTACATCTCAAGGATCAGGAGATTAAGGGCTATGTTAGATGATTACAGTCACACACACCTACACAGGTTGAACTGGATGGACTATTGTCTTTATTCAACCTCACCTACTATGTAACTATGTAACTATGTATTTTTGGTCAGATATGGATTGATAAGTATGGTGTGATCCTGCACCTATAATTAAATTTGGGAGGCTGATGACAATTGTGCTTGTCAACAATTTAGGTAAAGCAGCCCTCACAAAGTTGACATTTTCTGTTTTGTACCCAGCACTTGCCCAACAACTTACAAATTAATTTTTTTTTTTTGTTATCACTGACCATGGCCAGAGACTTGGACATTTCATATTTTCTGTTTTACATTGCGCAGGCACATATGCTTAGATAGCTGATACATTCTTTCATTTGGAGAGAGTATTTGTTCCTAATAAACAGGTGCAAAAACTTGAGGCATATATAAATAAAACGATTGAATGACACATTTGGTGGGCGTGTCCTTTCCTGGGTGGGTGGGTGTGGGTGTGCTAACAATCCTACCCATGTTTTGCCTGAGAGAGGTCAGATTATTTGCTCTCAGTCCTTGCATTTTATTTTACTTATTTATTAATTTGGGCGAGATATTGTGCATAACGATTCACACCCCACTAAGGCTGTGGTTTGATTATTGATTTGTCTGTTTGCTGTAACTGTTTGGCATTTTGGCCTCAAAGGTGTTTGTTTTTGTGGACATGGGTTTTAATTTGTGTATTTTTGTCCAGTCTGACCATACATTTATTATTTATTGTTTGTGAGCATCAGCTGTCTTGTTTTTGTTACTTACAAATCTCATGTGTTCGATTTTCAACTCCTAACGTTGATCTAGTTTCCCAAAAAATGAAGCTTCCTGCTAACCCTAACCAGAGATATATGTGTGAGAATTGGGGGGGGGGGGTAGTTTTTTTTTATATAGGACTTCCTTTTATTTTGTTAATTTTTATATCTTGTCTGTTTTGTTTTTAATAAATCTGCACTTAAACTTTTTTTTTTTTAAACAATCTTTTTATTGAGTTTTCAACATAAAAAAAGATACAAACATTCGGGAAGTATAGTTCCCAATAACAGTCAAGAATAACTTCAGTTGGCTATCATATCAACATTTCCAGAACATCTCAAACTGCAGTATAATAACGTTACTAAAATAACCGCACTAGGTACTCAATTAGTTCCTCTTAGTTAACTCGTGGGTAATTATAGCCACATACACATCATGAGGACCGATTTGGTTGGTCAAGATGTCTATTCCACCACTGTATGTTTCCTTCATTATCACTTGGGAATAAAGTAGATTGTAGGCTTAAATGGGGTCGCATCCCACCGAGTGCCCGACACCCCAGACACGGCCACCCTGAATGTGAACCATACTGTGGCCATCTCCGGGGCGCCGGGCCCCAGTAGGGCATTCCCTAAACCGCTGAAGGAGATCAAGTCCCCCATCACGACTTATTTATCCATGAGATCCAAGGTAGCCATAGTTTAGCCATACGGGTGGTGGACTGGTGTTTTAGGGACAAGGCCCGTTCAAAGGAATGGTGGGTGGCCACCATTTCAATCACCCCTTGGACCAGGGGAGGGGATTCCTGCTTCTATAATCTAGCTTCAAGTAATCTGGCTGCTAGTAAACAATGGGTAACCGTGTGTCTCATAGGACGAGGTATCTGGTCAAGGTTCAGGGATAACAATGCCAGTCGAGGGTCAAGAGCAATCGGGGTATTAGTCAGGTCAGACAATAAAGAGAACACCTTCTGCCAGAAATGCTGGATTTTTGAGCACTGCCAGAAGACGTGGAAGAGAGAACCCACTCCGCCACATCCTCTCCAGCACCTTCCATCACACCTCTTATCAAATTTGCTTATTCTGTCAGGGGTAAGGTACCATCGAAACGATAGTTTCAAGGTCAGTTCCCACAGGTTGGAATTGCATGTCGTCGAGTAGATAGAGCGGATTGCCTGTGTCCACTGTTCGTCGGTGTATTCTACACCCAAGTCCCTCTCCCATTGAACATGGGGGAGTGACTTGGAGAAGACGGTTTTCTGTTGAATTAAAGTATAGAACGTAGTGATGCCCTTGGTTTTGGAAGGTGATTTAGAAACAAGGTAAGTCCACGCCGCTGTTGGGATAGTCAGTGGGCAGGTGGGTAAAGAGGCTAGGAAATGACGAGTTCTTAGGTGCAGGAAGAAGTCGGCATTGGGTAGTTGGAACTTAACCACTTACCGCCCGCCCGCCGTCATATGACGGCGGGACGGTGCGGCTATTATCCTGGGCGGACGTCATATGATGTGACCCAGGAAATGCAGGGCAGGCGCGTGATCGCGGGCGCGCCGCCATGCACTGCCAGTGTCGGCGTGTCCCCGGGACACAGCCGGTCACCGGCAGGGGGGAAACAGCCAATAGGCATGGCTGTTTCCCACGTGATCGGCTATGTTGCAATGACATAGCCGATCACAACAGTAGATGCCAGCAGAAGACCGCGCATGCGCGATCGGGAGCTCGCAGCGCGGTCATGTCGGTGGCACTGTGTTCCGTAGGAACACAGCTGTCACCGGCAGTAGTAAACAGTCACTGACAGTGACTGTTTACTATGTGATCGGCTGTGAATCCATTCACAGCCGATCACAAAATGTAAACAAAGAGCAGTAACTCACTGTTACTAGCTCTTCTCTCCTCATACAGCTTCCAGTGTGAGGGGAGCAGAGCTGGAAACAGTGAGTTACTGCTCTGTGTACCCGTAAAAAGTAAAAATCACACTAAAATCACACCAATAAAGGTCCCCACACAGTCCTCAGCCCCCCCCCCAATGTCACCTGTCACCCAACAGTCACCTCATCAGTGCCCAGAAATTGACACCCATAACGTTCACATGTGAGCGCAGCTGTGATTCTGCCCGCGATCCGGAAATCATTGCAAATTGCGGGACGCCTGTGCGTTGCCCGTTTTTTGCAATAGCACCCCAAACGCTGTGCGATGTTGCCGCCATTTCTGACTGCTGAATCGCGGTGACATCGCGCAAACAACGCATGACGCCCAAAAAAGGTACAAGAGCTTCTTTGGGGCGTCATGCTTTGTTTGCGTGATGTTACCGCGTTTCGGCAGGCGGAAATCGTAGCAACATCGCACAGCATTTGGGGTGCTATTGCAAATCACGGGCAACGCACAGGCGTCCCGCAATTTGCAATGATTTCTGGATTGTGGGCGGAATCGCAGTAATTCTGCCTATGATCGCTACGCTCACATGTGAACGTAGCCTAAAGTTCACCGGTCACCAGAGACTGCCATCAGTACCGCCGTGCACCATCGCCGTCACCTGTCACCCATCAGTGACCATCGCCCGTCACCTGTCACCCCATCAATCACCGTCACCTGTCACCCCATCAGTCATCGTCATCTGTCACCC
>NC_138772.1:452951067-453206067 GCF_965119305.1 Pelophylax lessonae
TAGAAATATTCCATAAATGGACAGCTTTGTGTAAAAAAAATGTGTTTTCATTTTCTTTCCACATTTTCCAAAAACTTGTGGAAAAAAATGACATATTCAAAAGACTCATTATGCCTCAAAAATTATACGTTTGGGTGTTTGCTTTCCAAAATGGGGTCATTTTATGGGGGTTTCCATTGTCCTGGTGCTCCAGGGCCTTCAAAAGTACGATAGGTTGTAAGGAAATTATATGTGTAATTTGTGCTCCTAGAATGCCGGACGGTACTACTTGGATGTTAGGCCTCTGTATGTGGCCAGGCTGTGAAAAAGTCTCACACATGTGGTATCGCCATACTCAGGAGGAGCAGTAGAATGTGTTTTGGGGTGTAGTTCCAAGTATACATATGCTGTGTGAGAGAAATAACCTGTTAATACGTCAATTTGTAAAAAAAAAAAAAAATCTTCATTTTGCAAAGAGTTGTGGGAAAAAATGACAACTTCAAAAAACTCACCATGCCCCTTATTAAATACCTTGGAATGTCTACTTTCCAAAAAGGGGTCATTTGGGGGGTATTTGTACTTTCCTGACTTTTTAGTGTCTCAAGAAATGAGATAGGCCTTCAGTACATCAGGTGTGGTCAAGTGTGATCAATTTTCAATGAATAGCACCATAACTTGTGGACTCTCTAACTTTCACAAAGACCAAATAATATACACTTATTTGGGTTATTTTTACCAAAGATAAGTAGCAGTATAAATTTTGGCCAAAATTTGTGAAGAAAAATTACTCATTTGCTAAATTTTATGACAGAAACAAAGAAAAATGCGTTTTTTCACAATATTTTCAGTCTTTTTTTATTTATAGCACAAAAAATAAAAAACCCAGTAGTGATTAAATACCATCAAAAGAAAGCTCTATTTGTGTGAAAAAAAGGACAATTTTTTTATGGGTACAGTGTTGCATGACTGAGTAATTGTCATTCAAAATGTGAGAGTGCTGAAAGCTGAAAATCAGTCTGGGCAGGAAGGGGGTGAAAGTGCACTGTAGGCAAGTGGTTAAGTTGTAAGGTAGGGAATGGGATCAATTTGGATGCATGGTAGAGGTCGTTCAGAGTGGCAATGCCTCGTTTGGTCCAGGGGAGGAAGTTGGTATCGGGCATTAGATAGTACAGGGCAGTCAGGGGTATTTTAAGGTCTTGTATAAGGGGACCGCTGGGTTTTTGGGTCAGCAACACTTTCCAAGCTGTGGCCGTAGCTACCATGGTCGGGGGAAAGTGAGATGGAATTTTCGCTCCCAGGGATGTCGCCATCAGCCAGGACGGAAGATCCGATAGCATGCAATAAGACGCCTCTATTCCCCGCCATATAGAGGGGCTATCAGGGGTAAACCATGTTCGCAGTTGTGTGAGGATAGAGGCAAGGTAATAGTCATATATGTCCACATAGCCCGCACCCCCTTGGGAACATGATTTGATAAGTTTCGCATGAGCACATCTAGGTTTCTTACCCTGCCATATGAATTGCGATATAAGAGATTGTAGAGAGCGAAAAAACTTCTTGGGAGCCAGTATGGGAACAGTCCGAAAAATATATAGAAGTTGAGGCAAGTGCTCCCCAACCACGAGAACCCCGAAAGTTGGGGATGTTTGAGATCATTTTGGAGTCGAGTTCGTTCCGGAATGTAATTGTGCAAAAAAAGCGTTTTCGTGTTCGCCATGAGTTTAATACCTAAATACGAGAGATGCGCGTCCGTCCATGTGTAGGGAAATTGGGTTTGTAATAGGGCACTAGTTGTAGCGTCGATGCCAATATTCAATATCTGGGATTTAGTTTCGTTCACTTTATACAGGGATACTGCTCCAAACCATTACCGTAAGTATTTTTTTAATTTCGGGAAGGGAACTGGTAGGGTTAGTAACCATTAGGATGACGTCATCCGCAAATAGACAAATTTTTTGTTATGTGCCCGCTACTTCAATTCGTATAGGAAGCCATGGATGCCAAATTTGTGCAGTACCGCTGATAAAAAACCCCAATGGACTCTGTCGAACGCCTTCTCTGCATCCAACGAGAGGAGCAGAGAAGGCGTTCCTGTATTGCGGGCACAGTGTATGGCATCGATGACTCTTCTAGTCGCATCGGAGGCCTGACGGCCTTTCGTGAACCCCGATTGCTCCTTGTGTATGATTGTCGGTAGGACGTCTAGCAAGCGCATTGCAATTAATTTAGCATATAATTTAGCATCAATATTCAAAAGCGATATTGGCCGAAAATTTTGGGGCTGGTTGGGTTCTTTCCCAGGCTTAGGTAGAGTCACAATGATAGCACTGAGTGTTTCTTGTGGGAAGGAAGAGGATGTGGCAGCTGAGTTAAACATTTTGACCATGAGAGGTGCAAGCAAGTTAGAAAACGTTTTATAATATTCGGCTGTAAAGCCGTCCGGGCCGGGGGATTTCAGGTTGGGGAGGGTGGATATAGCTTGGAGCAATTCTGACTCAGAAAATGGTTGGTTAAGAGATTCCAACAAAGTGAGGGGCGGAGCGACCGCGGATGTGCATGGCCGCATGAGATAGGAGCTCCGGCACAGGACCAGGGAATGTACCTCTACATTGCCGAGTCCTTCTCACCACTCGCACCCCCCGAACGGCAGTGAACCCGGGCACATAGCGGAGATGTCTAGGAGGCAGCGGGACCCGGCACAACCACGCAAACTGACCCTGTACTTTCCGCCAGCAGCGGGCCGCTCGAGCCAACATGGCGCCCGGACCTCTCTCAACAGGGATGCGGCCAGCACTCTGGCAGCAGCAACTCTCCTGCGAGATGCACAGCTCCCGGCGGATAACGATCCGGACCCAGCCTCAGGTCAGTCGACTCCCTCCACCCACAGCCCTGCTAAAAGTAAGCAGAGGCGATCTTCACTATCTGAACTGTCTAGCCCTATTCATGGCGGGAACATGGCAGGGGAAACACCAGACATGGAAACTACTACCCAGGACCCTATTGCAGCTTTCCCAACTACAGGACAGCCCATATCTGATACAGCCCTTAAAGACATTGTGATGCTGCTACGTTCCTCTTTGCAAGCTGATTTGTACTCTGGCTTGAAGGACTGTAAGAGAAGTGTACAAGTTGTGGAATCCAGGGTTGACCACATGGAGAATCAAATGACAGATTTTGCGACCTCATTTAATACCATGGTGGACGCTCACATGTCTCAGGCAGATGACATATCATGGATTAAGTCTAAACTAGTGGATCTGGAGGACAGATCAAGAAGGAGTAATCTCAAGATACGCGGCATCCCTGAAACGGTTTCCTCTAACCAACTCCCGCACTTTGCAAGAGACCTTTTTCTAGCTGCGGTTCGTGGATTTTCTCCCACAGATGTGCCAATTGATCGTATACACCGCATCCCCAAGCCATCACATCTCCCTGCGGAAGTGCCAAGAGATGTGCTGCTTAAAATGCACTACTACCAGGCTAAAGAAGGTATACTCCTAGCCTTTAAACAAAAAGATCAACTGCCTGAGCAAGCAAGAAATCTACAAGTATTTCCAGACTTCTCCCGTTACACGATGCAACGCCGCAACAACCTGTTAACCATCACCAAGGCCCTGCGTAACCATGACATTCCTTATAAATGGAAGTATCCGGCGAGTCTGATAATTACCAAAGAAGGATCCACCAAGACAATACATTCACTGGAAGCTGGATATGAACTCCTCCATACCTGGAGTATCATTCCCCCCCAACCCCCGAACCCTACGCCACCCCAGAAGACAAACTCGTCCCTTGGATGGTCCAAGGCCACTCACAAACATCGTAACAAGTTTTAACGGCACTCCTCAGACTCTATCCTGCTCTACGGACTTCCCTGGTCCAGTGCCCTTGTACATGCCACCGTACCTTACCCTGCTAAATGTTGCAGGCTTGCCTGCCCGAATTCCTTCCGAGGAATTCCCTTTTTTATGCCTGGCAACGGGCTTCTCTGTTACTCCCGTTGGAGTTAGTTGATATTGTCCAACAGCATTCAACCTTCTGCTTTGATGACTACTTCAGCAACACCCGAAAACCTCGTTCTCATGACCCAATGTCTATTGTCAACTCCGAACTTTTTCACATCTTCCTTACTATTTGCCGCCCTGAAAGATCGTCAGGATTCACCATGATACGCCACCGACCCGACGATCCAGTCTCCGAGCTCAAGATGTATAGAACACCTTGCCCATCTCTTCTGTTGTCTTCCCCATGGGTCTGAAAATATTGTCTATTAACTCCAATGGTCTTAACCACCCAGCCAAACGGAGGACCCTGTGGAAAGACGCCATCTTGCAAAAAGTGGACATTTTAGTAGTCCAGGAAACACACTTCCAGGTGGACGCAGCCCCCTACTGTCAACATAAGAACTTTCCACACACCTTCTTTGCCTCGGCTCCTGTAAAGAAGAACGGCATTCTGGTCGCCATCAGAGACTCAGTGGTGTTTACCCTTAAATCGTCCCATCTCGACCCGGAGGGTAGATATGTCATATTGATATGTGTAATTGACAATGTACCTTTAACGTTGGTAGCAGTATATGCTCCCAATGTTAAACAAATGTGCTTCCTGCGAAAGGTCCTTAAAAAGGCTCTGGCGCTGAGGGAAGGTCGCCTTATCATGTGCGGTGACTTTAACTTACCCCCCGACCCTTGGATTGATACGTCCTCTAGGTGCGGCAGGCGCTCGCCTACAATGGGGAACCTGCTCCACCGAGAGGACCTCTACGACGCCTGGCGTTGTTTTCACGCGGAAGAGAGGGATTTTACTTTCTTCTCGACCCGACATAAGTCATATTCACGAATCGACCTTTTATTATTGATTCTTGGTTATTGCATCGCACTTCTGAGGTTAAGATACATGACATCACATGGTCGGATCATGCAGCTATCTCCATCATAATCCATCTGGAGAAGCCTGGTCCTGGCTTCTCCACCTGGAGATGTGACAATAGGCTGATCCAACTCCAGCAACATTTTACTACACTTCAAAGCCACCTTAAATCTTTCTTCCAGCTCAATGACGATCCGACTGTTTCTCCACAGACACTATGGAATACACATAAGGCTGTTATGAGGGGCATATTGATCCAGCTTAAATCCAGGGAACGAAAATCACACAAAACGGCTGTGGACTACTTGTTGGCAGATATCCATAAATTGGAGATCGCCAACAAGGCCTCCACCACGGACGCACAATCGACTGCTTTAACTAAGCTCAGACATGAATTGCGTTTACTCCTGATTCGAGATCATGATAAGGCTATGCGATCTCTCAAGCTACTATTCTATTCACAACACAACAAGGCTGGGAAATTCCTCGCCAACCGCTTGAGAGCCCGCAGGACTAAAAGCAAAATACCCCATATTTTCCACCCTTTCACCAAGCAGAAACTCCTAAAACCCAAGAAATCGCAGACGCGTTCTCTGATTATTATGGGGCGCTGTATAACTTGAAAGACGACCCTTCCTGCCCTATCCCATCTGACCAGTGCATTTCTTGATGACATTTGCCTCCCTACCCTGTCAAATGCCCAGCTCCTAACTTTAAATTCTCCCTTCTCCACTGAGGAAATTACTCATGCTATCAACCACCTACCTAACGACAAATCCCCAGGCCCTGACGGTTTTACTAATGAGTATTTCAAACAATTCCAGGACATACTTTCTCCATATATGCTTAGACTATATCGGACCATCTCCCAATCGGGGCTCTTTTCCACTGGAGATGCTCAAGGCGCATATAGTGGCTCTCCCGAAACCAGGCAGGTCACCGGACACCCCAGCAAATTTTCGCCCAATTTCCCTGCTCAATGCAGACGTGAAAATATATGCCAAAATAATTGCCACCCGCCTCTCCTCTATCTTGCCCACGCTAATAAATCCTGACCAGCTAGGATTCATGACAAATAGACAAGCGGCAGATGCCACGCGCCGAGTCATCAATCTAATCCACTACGCAGAGATAACAAAAACTCCCTCCCTTCTCTTATCTATCGACGCTGAAAAAGCCTTCGATAGGGTCTACTGGAAATATATGCGGTTGGTTTTGGAGAAGTTTGGATTCCAGGGGCTGATTTTATCGGCCATCCTGACATTATATTCTACTCCTTCAGCCCAGGTGTTTTTATCGGGCATTTTATCCAAGCCCTTCTCCATAACCAACGGCACCCGCCAAGGCTGTCCACTATCCCCGAGTATATTTAATCTGATGATGGAGCAACACTAGCTGAACGTCTTCGCTCACCCCCCCATATTTCCGGCTTTCGCATAAAAGGTACCCCCCACAAAATAACATTATTCGCCGATGACGTCATCCTCTCTATTACCAACCCCATAGTGTCCATGCCCTTTCTACACCGACTTTTGGAGTCCTTCTCGGCTATATCGTATTATAAAGTAAATTTTACTAAATCGCTTATCCTCAACTTGGGAATACAAAAACACACCAGACAACACCTAGAATCACAATTTCCGTATATATGGACTAACTACGAAATCTCGTACTTGGGGCTAAAATTGACACCATCGGTTTCCTCTATGGTAGAGGCCAATTACAAGCCACTGATTGCAGACATACAGTCGGATCTTACAAAAAAATCGTATCAAGAACTCTCCTGGCTGGGTAGACTAGCTGCCTTCAAAATGATGGCCCTCCCCAAAATATTGTATGTTTTTCGAACTCTCCCATTGCCTCTCCCACGCGCACTGATTAATTCTCTCAACCGTGTCCTTAAACAATATATATGGCAAGGGAAACATCCTAGGTGTTCATGGGCTCACCTTATCAGACATAAGAAAGTAGGGGGAACTGGTATGATACATCTAAATGACTACTTTCTAGCGTCCCAACTAACCCAGCTACGTACGTGGTTCCCAGAACACTCTGGCATTCATTGGTCTCACATTGAAGCCGCACATAGTAAGGTTGATCATTTATACCTACTACTCCTAGCAGACATGTGGAAGCCCCAAAACATGACAGACTTACTGATTACAACCAAGATGTCAATTTTGGCCTGGAGAGAACTACAAAAGCATACTAATGTGGAAGAAGCTCAACATAAACAGAGATTACCCATTAATCTCCTAGATGTACTGATCCCGTGTCTCTCCACCCTGAGATGGAGAGATAGGGGCATACACTGGATTGACAACCTCTTCCTTCTAGATAGATTGAAACCTTTCACAACTCTTACACGTGAATATGACATCCCGAATTCGGAACTTTATACATATACCCGGATCTCCACGTTTTTGACTAAACACCCTCCTCCCAAGATCACTTTCCCGCTTCCGACAATTAGATTCTTAACTAACCTCTCTGGATCGACAAAAGGCATCACCTTCTTCTACAACATGTTTAATGCTAAGACCAAATTTACCAAGACCTGCCCCATGATAAAATGGGAAGGCGACCTCAAACGCTCTTTCTCTCAATCTCAGTGGTTGAGCGCATTCCGGCACTCATATGGGGTGTCGGGATGCACCAACCATTGGGAATTATCCCAAAAAATCTTGTCCAGGTGGTACCTAACACCATACAGGTTGGCCCAGTTCTACGCGACACATTCCCCGCTCTGCTGGCGGGAATGTGGCCAAGTAGGTAATTTATACCATATTCTTTGGACATGTAAGAATCTAACTAGTTTCTGGAACCAAGTCTTTGGCCTCCTATCGTCGGTGACACAAACTCCTGTTACACCGAACCCTGCCTTAGCTCTCCTCACTCTAGATATCGATGCGATCACTCACAAATATAGGTGGGTTACAGCACATATATTACTGGCCGCTAGGGCTACCATAACTAGGAGGTGGAAAAATACAGAGGCTCCAAATTTGTCTGAAGTGGTGGCATCAGTGAATCTGACATATGAATATGAGAAATCACTGGCGCTACGCTCCAACTTAATTTCTAAACACAATAAACATTGGGACTCATGGATTACTTGGAATGACAATTGAAAGTTGAATGTATTTACCACATCTTATGACTTTTTATGACATGTCTTATGGTTGCGATGTGAATTACTCTTCTGTTATATGTTGAACTGTTGAATGCATTTCTTGTACCTGATATTTTAAAACTAATAAAAATTATTTTGACAAAAAGAGATTCCAACAAAGTTGGGGGAATGGAGGGTAAATCAATTTGGTTAAGGAATGATTCTATATCAGATGAGCATGGTTGGGGGCTATGTGGGTCAGCTTTGATATTATACAGGGATGCATAATAAGTGCGAAAGGCGTCTGCTATTAGGGTGGGCTTCATTAGTTTAGTTTTAGATACCGGGTGGATAATGTGTGTTATTCTAGATTTGGTCCTCTGACCTTTGATACGAAGGGCCATGGTTTTAGACGCTTTTTGTCCCGTGGAGTATGAGTTCACTTTCCACCGCTTGAGAGTGGTACTATATTTTTCGAGCATCATGGCTCTCAGCTCCTGCGGAGCAGGAAGATTTGTTCAGTAAGGGACTTAGACAGGTGTTGCTGATTTTGAGAGTCTAGGGTAGCTAACTGCTTAGTAATATCGGTCATCTTTTGCGACCTCCTTTTCCTGTCCCTAGAGCCAATTTGGATTAGCACGCCTCGTAACACTGCTTTATGGGCGTTCCACACCGCCTCCGGGCCCGAGCCGTCTCCCACATTGTTGGTACTATAATCTTGAATATGGCTTTGGATTTCCGTGACATAAATCGGATTGTTCAGCAGGTGATTAGGTAGTCTCCAAACATATGGAGTTTGAGTATGTGGACCTAGGGAGATTTTTATCGTAAACGGGGAGTGGTTAGACCAGGTGGCAGTGTGGAGCTGTACATCAGATACACAATCCAAGATATTTCTGTCGGAGATACACAAATCGATACGGGAGTATGTGCCGTGACGCGGGGAGAGGAACGTGTGACAGCACCTCCACACATCATACAATTCTTGAGACCAGATAAATTTAGACAACGATGAGTTATGTCTTTTAGTGGTAGCCGTCGAATCAAGGACACTGTCCGGTGCAAGGTTGAAATCACCACACAGGAGGAGATTTCATAAGGCTAAATTTTTCGCTTTGGTCACCACCGACTTTATAAAGGCCAATTGGTGATGGTTAGGGGCATACAAGTTCACAATGGTGAATTTCCTACCCATTATCGTGCATTGTAAAATAAGATATCTGCCCTTGGGGTCAGACACTACTTCATGACAGGTGTAGTCCAGGTTATCGCTAACAGCTAAAAGGACTCCCTTCCTCTTCTTCTTCCCAGAAGCAAAGTACATATAAGGGTAGTTCTTGTGAGTGCACTTCGGTGTGGCTTCAAGGGCAAAGTGAGTTTCCTGGACACACACAATATCCCTGTGTAAGGAGGTAGCAGTGGACCATAGGGAGGAGCGCTTGGCGGGGTGGTTCAGACCCCTGGCATTGAGGGAGATGACGGTGAGCGCCATCACAAATGGGTGAGGTGTGATTCTGGTAAGTACGGGCAGAGGATCCTGAGGATGGTATGTGCAGGGACGGTGATCCCCGAATGAAGCTAAGTACCTGACAGTTATTGCGTCCATGTAGACTTGTGCGACCTATGGGAGAAATCCTTCGTGAGACAGTTAGATGTAGACTAGCAGTCCCGCGATTTGTGCAAAGAGTCCCCTCTTGTAGATCTCGGAGTGGATAGAGTCGGTCACTTGTGGTGTCACCAATCGGAACTAATTGAGATGGCAAAAAAAAAGTTAGATGTGATGATCGGCAAACAGAAACAACAATCAGAAACGAGAACAGTTAATAAGCATAATAGCCAGACTGGGCAGGAGTAACTGGAAATACGGTTCAATCAGCAAGGGTAATCCTGCGTCAGGCTTGCTGACTAGTTGGGGGGTAACCCCACCGCCAGTTGAGAGAGAAAGCTAGAAAACTGGAGCAGCAAATTGTAGTAGGCCAGCCGGGCCCTGTGTTGCTGAAGATGGAGGTACAGCACCTTATTACATAGAGGGGCGGTGTCTGGATCGGCTGCGATGGGAGCCCTGGGGAGGTGGCGGGGTTCACCTCTGCACATCGGGGGGTCCCCTCGGTGGGTCTGGAATAATACCCCATGCTTGCAGTAGTTTCATGCCTCCTTCAATCGTGGAGATAGAGTGGGGTATTCCATTGTAGGTAACCAACAAGGTTGCAGGATGGCACCACTTATAGGTTATTTTGTGATTAGCCAAGGCTTTAGTAAGCGTCTTGAGCTGTCTGCGCTGTTGTAGCGTGTGTTGAGAGAGGTCAGCGAACAGTTGAATTTGTGTGTATGGAGCTGGAAGGGTGCCCAGCGTCCTAGAAGCCTGCAAGATTTTCTCCTTTGCTGGGAAAAAGTGGACTCTCAGCAATACATCCCTTGGTACTGATGCTTCCAGAAATTTAGGTTTAGGCAGCCTATGAATCCTATCAATTGTGAGTTCTATAGGAGACAGTGCTGGTACTAGAGAGGAGAATAGTGTGGAAGCGTATTGATGCAGGTCCGCGGGGGGGACATCTTCAGGAATTCCCCTGATTTTGACATTGTTGCGGCGGGATCGATCCTCTAAATCCGCCAGCTTATTTTTTATCCAGATTGTATCCTCTTTTGTTCCGTGTAGGCATCCACTAAATCATTAACAGTATAAGTGCATTCCTCCATTTTCTGCTCCATGTAATGCACCCTGTGCCCCATGTGTTTCATCTCATAAGCAAATTTGTCCATGATAGAGGATAAATTAGACATAAGAGAGGATTGAAATGTCATCAGCATGTTCTTCAGGGTGGTGTCAAGAAACAGCTGCCCTGTGGTGGGGAATGCCGCTATGGATGTCTGCATAGATGAAATGGAATGTATGGAGTACATACTGTTACTCACTGCGGGCCCTGGTCGGTCGGCATCATCCATCCTCATCCGTGTCTTAGCAGGGCTCCCAGGGACCGGAGAAATCGGGATCGAGTCCGGTGGAGAGTGCAGCGGAGGGCCGTCAGGCGCTGGAGAGGGTTCTGCATCAGGTAAGTCTGTGAAAGCCTCCGGACTATTGCGGCCTGGTATCGCGGCGGCGCCATTTTGGCTTCTGCCTGAGAGCGTGGGCGGTCTGGTGAAGAAGGCCGTTAGCTTGGTGGGGCCCCACTCATCCTTTCTTTTTCTGGATGCCATCTCCCCAGGTATGAGGGCAAGTGGAGGGAGCAATAGACGGTGGTGGTGTGTGCCGTATGTCCTCGGTATCTGCGATTATCCCGGCTGGGTCCTGAGAGCTCACGGCTTAAGCGCCCATTCAGTACGCGCGCAAGCCACGCCCCCCCTGTACTTAAACTTTTGATGGGTTGGAGTGGGGAGAGCTGTTATACCCTAAAATGTTTGTCATGGTTAGTGTTTGCCTTATTTGGTTCTTTGCTTTTACACTGTGAAATTGAAGGTATGTTCAGCTTTAAAGTTTTTAACCCTTTTAGATTTTAAGCTCTTTTGAGCAGAGCCCTTCTAAACATATGGTAAAGTGCTGTGACAAATGTTGCACCATAAATGCCAGTGCCATTTTAAGCAAAGTAACTGAATGTACACAATTGTTTTCCTACTGTCCAAATAAAATGTAGAATCTGTTTTGAATTATGTTTTTTTTGTGGATTAATTAAATAGTTTTTATAAGTGGAAAGCAAGCTTTTAACAGCTCCAATGCTGAATTTCAAGTTCTGCTACTGCCTAGGTAAACTATTGAACAAGCCAAACTAAGTATTCATATTCTCTAATCACTAGTTGCCACCCCATAAACACCATTTTTGGAAAAGTAATTTTGAGAAAAAGGCAAACTGAACACATTCGACAAGATGCTCGCGGCTGCAAATTTAGCAGTGATCGCACATAGCTCTTCGCAATGGTGCACAAATGGTCTTCCAGCTTCTGACCTGGAAATGCATCATCACGTGTGCAGGAGGACATTCAGATGCACCTGGGAGTGTTACTGCTGATCGGAATTGTAGAGTGTTCACATGGAAAGATCACTTTTTTCTCATGAGGAGATGTTGCTGATTTGCAAGGTAAGTGTGCGAGATGTCTTAGTGTTCCCAGGGTTTGGGGGGATGTGATTTATTGTTTGGTGTGTGGAATTTTGTGTTTAGTAATCCTCGGCACTCGCATCTATTCCTGTTTCTATGCACAGTATACTTCCTGAATTTGTACATCTTCATGTAAATACAGTGTGGAATGTGTGTACCATATATGTATATATATTTATGCATTTTAGCAAGTTCTGCACAAACTGTTGCCCAAAAAGAAATCCTTTATAGTCATAATGAACTCTAGGCACATGTAACTTAGCTAGCAACTTTCACCACGCCGTGCATACTTCTAGTCTTTTGTTGCCTCATTCTGATATTGTTCACATGTCACCCTATCAAAAGTCCACAATTCACAGAAAATGCCACAGATGAGTCTTCTATGGTCACATTTTTAACAGTTTTCCCTGACAGCTGAGTGTGTCTGTATATGCCATTCTTAAAGGCTAAGTTCACTTTTTTTCTTAATTCCACCTCCCCTATGTACCAATATATACACCTAAAATGAACTAATTGCTAATTACTCCTTATGCTTGTTTGCTTTGTGTTAGGAAATGCAACAACATTTTTAAAATACAAATCCTCTTCAGTAACATTTAGAAAGTTATGAGTAACTCTTAATTGTGGTCAGGGAACTCTACGTAGCTTTGTGAAGTAACATAGTTAGTCTAGTTGAAAAAAAAGCACAAAGTCCATCTAGTTCAACCAATAAAAAGGGGAAAACAAAGCAAAACATTTTTTACAACAATATATACACAATCCCATACTCACAGTTGATCAAGGGGAAGGCAAAAACCCTAGCAAAGCATGATCCAGCAGGGGAAAAATGTCCTTCCTGATCCCCCAAGAGGCAATTGGATGATCCCCAAAATAAAATTACCAATAAATGTTAGTATCCAATAATGTTATGTCGATTTAGAAAATAATCTAGGTCTTTTTTAAAGCAATATACTAAGCTAGACAGAACCAGCTCTTGAAGGAATCTTTTCCACATGTTCACGGCTCTTACTCTGAAGAAGCCTTTCCATATTTGGAGATTAAATCTCCTTTCCTCCAGATATAAAAAGTGCCTCCTTGTCCTTTGTGGTGACCTTAAAGTGAATAACTCAACACCAAGTTCACACTATGTATTTATACATGTTGATCATATCCCCCCCTTAATCTCCTCTTCTCAAGAGAGAATACATTCAGTTCCTCTAATGTCTCTCCATATCTGAACTCCTCCATGACTCTTATCAGTGAGTGAAGTGAAGTTGTGCTGCCTGTGGAAAGCGAAAGACAATCAGTGTAGTCATTATTAATACAAAATATCATACACTATCTGTAACATATACTGTAAACCTAATGTACGCAAATCAGAAGCAAATCAATGTGCTCACAAATATGGTAATTCTTAGCTGCTGCCCAGCACCATTAGGCGTTTTCACTCCACCCCTCTAAGATATGATACAAATATTGATTCAGCGCAACTAAAACAGTGTCCCAAATGATGAAACAATAAAAGTCCTTTAAAAATGTACATGTGGCCAACCACCAGTGAATTCCAGATATCTCAGACTTCTCCCCAATGGATCACCCACATGTCACATGCATAACACCCAATGAACCATATGCACTCACCTCCTGGCTGGGACCTGAATCACTAGTCAAGGTCAAACACACTTTTGCCCCTCTAGGGCTATACTCCAGCTGGCTCCTGGCTCCCGGTAACAATCACAGGCACCGATAAAAACACTGAAACTTCTGTTTGACCTCCTCCTCTCCCTGTGACATGTGCTCATGCAAAAGGAATAAAACCAATAGTGCTCTCCTTATATTTTAAAACAATTTAATAAAATATAAAATGGGACACTCACAAACACATTCATTCTCAGTGCAATGTTCTGCACATAGTATAAAAATAAACTGCCTTTTCACCACAGGTTATCCACATCGCCCAATGGTGGTATAAAATGTGCTGACTTGACTCCGTTCCTATACCCGTTACACCTCCCAAGGCTTCCTCAGTAGGACCATGGCACGACAGCACAACCTCTTTATATAAAATATTAGCTGGTTCTGAGCTCCACAGCAATCAATGCCAGACAGGCTGTGATGTTGCAGATGACCCAACTGACCTGGAAGTGAGATCATCCTCGGCCATCTTGCCCCCTGTGTCCCCAAATGGGAAAATACAGAGAATATTCTGCCAAGGCCCCTCCAAACCATGCAGGAAATCTTCAAACATACCTGGCAACCACCTGGCTTCAATCAGCTCCCCAGCGATATATATTTTTTACTTTTTTCAGGGATCTTCATCGGGGGACATTATTTTTTAGATTTTAATAAAGGAATTGTCAAAAACTGTGTGTGTATGTGTGTGTGTGTCTTGATTTCTTTTTGACACTTTTTTGGGTGAATGATCAGGGGTACAATATACCCCATACTTATTTACATAGGGGGATTTTGGGGCTTCCTTGTTAAAGGGGGCTTCCAGATTCTGATAAGCCCCCTGCCCATAGACCCCCACAACCCCAATCAGGGTTTGAGGAAGAGGTCTTTGTCCTCATCAAGCACCACCACCATGTTGATGGCATTTGGCCTGGTAAGGATTGGGGGGGCACTCCCTTGTCCCCTCCTTTCCTGGACTGTCAGGCTGCATGCTCGGATAAGGGTCTAATATGGATTTTAGGGGGGACCGCACACCATTTTTTTTAAATCTTGGCAGGGGGTTTACTCTTAAAATCCATACCAGACCTAAGGGTCTAGTATTGATTTGGGGGTTTAACCTATGCCATTTTTTTTAATTTTGGCATAGAGTTCCCCTTAAAATCTTCACCAGACCCGAAAGGGCCTGGTATGGATTGAGGGGGACCCCCACACCATTGTTTTAATGATTTTTTTCATTGACAGAAATGTTTTTTTTTTTTTACGATCACCTGTCAGCGGTCAACCCCGCTGACAGCTGATGAGTCATCCAGTGTTAGGGATGCGCCAGCTGGCTTCCTGGCCCGGTCTTTAACAACCAGCTAATGTTAAAGACAATGGTGGCTGCTGGCTCCTCAAATTTGCACTTGAAGAGTTGCTTAGGTAATTTGCAGTGAAAACTGAAGAGAAAACCAATGACCATCTTGAGGCTTTTAAAGGGCGCAATTTCCTCACTTCACTTCCTGATTACCTATCATAGATTCAGAGGCCCTGAAATGCCAGGATAGCACAAAGCCCTCCCCCAATCACCCCTTTTCAGAAAGTAGACACTCCAAGCTATTTGTTAAAAAGCATGTTAAGTGCAGGAAGATTTTATTTTTTGCCAAAAGCTTTTGGAAAATGACAAACAAAATCTTTTTTTTACACAAACTTGTCACTTTGATGAGATATTTCTCACACATGCCATGGGTATATGTGGAATTACACCCCAAAACACATTCTGCTACTAATCCAAAGTATAAGGATACCACATGTGTGAGACTTTTTGGCAGCCTATCTGTAAACGGGGACCAAAAATAAATGACCACCTTCAGGGTTTCAAAGGGCGTAATTTTCTAATTTCATTTCCTCACTACCTATCACAGTTTTTTCTTTGTCCCAAAAACATTTTATTAAAAACAGTTTTTGTACAGAGAGTAGGCATATGATTGCCTAACAACACAGATCCAAAATGTCAAGTTTCAAAATACAAAGTTAGAGATATACTATTGACTGTTCAATTTCAGAGAGCATAGAAACATCCACTAATTAGAATAATAAGAGCATGTAAAAGTACACTCACTTCCCCTTCTAGAAGTAGGGCTGAAGGTAGCTGATGCAATGGTCTACAGGAAGGGAGTAGTAAGTGGTATATTGTCAACTTAGGAGCCAGTCAACTTTTTATAAAAAAAAAAAAAAAGAAAAGAAAGGGGGAGGTGAAATGGTTGTCGGAATGTCTGGCGTCTCACTTCTGGAAGAATAGGTAAGTGCATGAGAGGACAAGGAGAGGGAGGTAGGCCCTGGAATGTATATTCATTGTGTAATAACTATAATCAAAGGCCTAGCTGGCCACCCATCAGCTGAGGGTACCAGGAGTTGAGGTCTAGTGAGAGTAAAAGAAAAAGTAAAAAATGGGGGGATGGGAGGTTGTGAGGGATGATAGGGAAGGGGTCCACCTTCATCCCTGCCAGAACCAGGCTTGCAATCAGATAAGTGGCTAGGATCAAAAGGTAGGGGATGTCCCCCACAAGGTCCCCCACCACCAAGGGACCACTGTGTTCTGACTCTTTAAACCCTGGGCTAGCTACGACCGGCAAGAGACTCAGTGAGGGAGAAAGCTTGGCAAATTTGAGGGTCTCCAAGCATTGTCAGGGACTAGGTGGGTAAGTAACCATCAGTCATTTGAAAGTGAAGCCAGCAGGTTTTTGAGAATTTAGAGTGGGAATCATTTTCTATGTACGACACAGTTAAAATCCCACTTTTATTCTTTTTGTATTCATGTTTCAGTTTTGGGATGTGGTGTCTGTTTAATGTGTTCTCTCACCAGTCCATTTATCGTATTCTCTGAAAAGGTGTCAATTATTTATAGTAGCTTGTCAGTATTGTCATAGGTTATTTCCCGAAAGGTCTATGTATAACCAATGATGCTATAGATTATCAGGTCTGCAGTCTGGTCTGGTTGGCCATACAGGTGTACTTTTCAGCCTCAGTAAGTATCCTCTCTCCCTAACATAAATGCCATACCATCTCAGTTTGCTGTTTTACCAATTAAGTAGATGGATATTGACAAGAATAATCAGTTTTGTGCCTAAAGTATGTGAGTCAACTGCACCATTAAGAAGAAAATGGTCATTGTGCAATTTTGACACCATCACAAATCTCAATTCTTTATCATTTCTGTGTATATTTCTTGCCACTGTACCTATGTGGAGTATTTTTGATAACAAACATAATAGTGTTACCTGTGGTTTACCAGGCTGTTTTTACATAGAATAAATGGTTGTTGGTTACTAAAAAAACACACATCTAACTTTCATGATTGCATGGTACATGTGTGAAAAGGTGAATAGGGTACAATGGTGTATTAGGTACAATGATTTTTCTTGTATGCAATAGATGTGTAACTGAATTTAAGAGTTTTTTGTTAATTTTCTATATTAAAAAATATTTTGGCTTGTTCATAATTAGATGATGGAAGGCAAATTCTCTTGCAAAGTGAAAACTCTTTTCCCTTAGTAAACCCTTTTCCCTTAGTAAATAAGCTACATTGTGTTCAATTCGGGAAAGGAATTGAGTGAAGGGAAGCTGTCTATGCCTCTGTCATCACAAAATCCACTGACAGAAATTATGTTGCATTTTCCTAGTGCACATCATAGACACATTTTACACAATCTGCCCATCCCACAGTTTAAGTGGGTTTTATGCTTTATTTTGTTTGTTTTTTTTATGTCTATTCTAAGACCATGGCATGTTTGCCCAACAATTCAAAATTATCTATCAGAAACTTGTGCAACAAGAATATCCTTGATCATGAGTTTAATTGCGCTAAGAACCCGATGAAGAATAAAACAATGAGACAAGAGTTCATTAATAGGAGTTACGTGTTTTGCACAAAAGGCCCCATTTTAAAAGCTCTTTATACTTCAGGCCGAGAAATGCCTTTTTCCCAGGATGAAAATCAGACCAATGCAGGTGTAACAAAGGAAAAGAACCCTATCCAATTTTTTAGGTAAAAAACAAATATAATAAAAAAATCCTAGAGATTATCACATAAGACTGGTTGCTACAGATGCCACAATTGCAATGTGTGCAATGCATTCGTATTTCAATGACCATTCAGCGACACAATTGCACCAAGTATAGACCAAGTATAGATTGCATGGTATTTTATTTGCAACACAGATTTTTGTGCAAACAATTCAACCATTTTAGAGAGGCTTTTTAAAACACCAGTGTGACGTAAGGGTAGCAATATCTAAACCCATTGACCATAGCAAACCTATGTCAGTACACCTAAAGAGACACATGAACTAAGCTGAGAGGGACAGAAAATAATCAGTTACATAGGTCCCCTAGGGGTGGCAAAAGGGAATGACAGCTCCACAGAATAACCTATTGAATTTACTTTAGATATAGTACGAAGGGCTTATTGCAAATTTCTCACTCACTTGCTTCCTTAACCCCTTTTTGCCTGTGTTATAGCTGAAAGATGGCTACATCATGGGCCTAGAATGCCGGGAAGACGTATATGTGGATGTCCCCGCATTCTCACGCTTCCTATGCGCCCCCTGAGGTGCGCGGATGGCGTGCTCTGTGATTACCAAGTTATTTGGACTCAGCTGATCACAGATTGGAGTAAAGGGCCCATCTTGGCCCTTTACCACATGATCAACTGTCAGCCAGTGACAGTTGATCATGTGATGTGAACTGATGTGCTGACAGCGTGAGGAAAAAAAAAAGGAAGCCAATCACTGTCTTCTGTAAGAGGGACATCAGTCCCATGCTGTCCCCACCAGTGCTGCTAACCAGTGCCCACCAGTGCCATCCACAAGTCCCCACCATTGCCATCTACCAGTGCCCATCAGTACTGCTAATTAGTGCCTACCAGTATCACCTATCAATGCCCACCAGTGCTGCCAATCAGTGCCCATCAGTGCCTCATCATCAGTGTTGCCTATCAGTGCCACCTACCAGTCTCTATCATTGCCACCTATCAGTGCCCATCAGTACCCATCAGTACCACCTAACAGTGCTACCTCTCAGTGCCCTTCAGTGCCCTTCAGTGCCGTCTATCAGTGCAAATCAATGCCGCCTTATCAGTGCCTATCAGTGTTGCCTATCAGTGCCCATTAGTGCAGCCTCATCAACGCACATTAATGAAGAAGAAAAATTACCTGTCAGGAAAATGTTGTAACAAACTATGAAAACAGTCCCCCCCCCTCCCCCCAAAAAAATTCCCATCTTTTTGTGCTTGTTTAAAAAAAAATAAAAAACCTATTTGTGTGAAAAAAAAATGATAAAAATTTCATATGGGTATAGTGTAGCATGACCACGCAATTGTCATTTAAAGTGTGACAGCACTGCATTGTGCTCCTTTTGTTTGTACATAAAGCTCCTTCAACAGATGGGATAATTTTGATTATTTGTACCTTGTCATGCCAAACATGTATATACCATATTGGCTCCGGACATATAGATCATTTAGGCATATCCCCTAGTCAACATTTTGTTTGGGTGACTTTATCCAGTTATTATTCATTTGTTTATTTTTTTAAACTTGACCATGTCAATTTACGTGAGTTAGGACATCCAGGAATACTGCAGCATTTAGTACTTTTTTATTTTATTTTTCATGTTATACTTTTCTCTAACTTGTCTTCCCTTTCGGTCTTTTATCATTTTACTGTTTGAACCTTGATTGGTCCATGAAAGAATCCTTACAAGCATAATGTACCCCTGAGTCTATTGCTGTGAACGTTGCTAGGTGTTATTGAATATGCTGAAGGACACAGCTTCTACAAAAGCCACAAATGTGATCTGGTTGCCAAGCTGCAGATGCTTTGGGAGGACACATTATCCTAGCCTCCTGTGATTCCAAACATTTACATTTTGCTTGGATTCCACACATTCCGGTCCCTGCATGCCACTAATCTCTACCAGGAGCTTGAATATATATATATATATATATATATATATATATATATATATATATATATACAGTATCTCAAAAAAGTCAGTACACCCCTCACATTTCTGTAAATATTTTATTATATCTTTTCATGTGACAACACTGAAGAAATGACACGTTGCTACAATGTAAATTAGTGAGTGTACAGCTTGTATAACAATGTAAATTTTCTGTTCCCTCAAAATAACTCAACACACAGCCATTATTTTATAAACCGTTGGCAACACAAATGAGTACAATCCTAAGTGAAACTGTCCAAGTTAGGCCCAAAGTGTCAATATTTTGTGTGTCCACCTTCATTTTCCAGCACTGCCTTAACCCTCTTGGGGATGGAGTTTACCAGAGCTTCACAGGTTGCCACTGGAGTCCTCTTCCACTCCTCCATGACGACATTACAGAGCTGGTGGATGTTAGAGACCTTGCGCTCCTCCACCTTCTATTTGAGGATGCCCCACAGATGCTCAATAGGGTTTAGGTCTGGAGACATGCTTGGCCAGTCCATCACCTTTAGCCTAAGCTTCTTTAGCAAGGCAGGGGCCATCTTGGGTGTGTGTTTGGTGTCGGTATCATGTTGAAATACTGCCCTGCGGCGCAGTCTCCGAAGGGAGGGGATCATACTCTGCTTAAGTATGTCACAGTACATGTTGGCATTCATGGTTCCCTCAATGAACTGTAGCTCCCCAGTGCCGGCAGCACTCATGCAGCCCCAGACCATGACACTCCCACCACCATGCTTGATTGTAGGCAAGACACACTTGTATTTGTACATCTTACCTGGTTGCCGCTACACATGCTTAACACCATCTGAACCAAATAAGTTTATCTTGGTCTCATCAGACCACAGGACATGGTTCCAGCAATCCATGTGCTTAGTTTTCTTGTCCTCAACAAACTGTTTGCAGACTTTCTTGTGCATCATATTTAGAAGAGGCTTCCTTCTGGGATGACTGCCATGCAGACCAATTTAATGCAGTGTGCGGCCTATGGTGTGAGCACTGACAGGATGACCCCCTACCCTTCAACCTCTGCCACAATGCTGGTAGCACTCATGCGTCTATTTCCCAAAGACAACCTCTGGATATGACGCTGAGCACGTCCACTCAACCTCTTTGATCGACTATAACGAGGCCTGTTCTGAGTGGAACCTGTCCTGTTAAACCGCTGTATGGTCTTGGCTACCTTACTGCAGCTTAATTTCAGGGTCTTGTCAATCTTCTTATAGCCTAGGCCATCTTTATGTAGAGCAACAATTCTTTTTTTTTTTTTTAGATCCTTAGAGAGTTCTTGGCCATGAGGTGCTATGTTGAACTTCTAGTAACCAGTATGAGAGAGTGAGAGTGATAACACCAAATTTAACACACCTGCTTCCCATTCTGAGACCTTGTAACACTGACGAATCACATGATACTGGGGAGGGAAATTGGCTAATTGGGCCCAACTTGGACATTTTGACTTAGGGGTGTACTCACTTTTGTTGCCAGTGGTTTAGACCTTAAGGGCTGTTTGTTGAGTTATTTTGAGGGGACAGCAAATTTACACTGTTATACCAGCTGTACACTCACTACTTTACATTGTAGCAAAGTGTAATTTCCTCAGTTTTGTCACATGAAAAGATATAATAAAATATTTACAAAAATGTGGGGGTGTACTCACTTTTGTGAGATACTGCATATATATTGGTGTTTTCTGCACATTTTATATGCCACATTGCCTGGTAAAGGGACCCTTTGTGGTTTCCAAAACATTGCATTTCTTGTATGACATGTAGAACTAATGTCAATAAAGGCGATTTTATTGCAGGAAGACTGAGGTGTACTGGCAACATCTTTTCTAATCAGTGAAGTTACAAATTCCTAAAAAAATAGCAACCTTATCTCAAATTAAAAATACTCAGAGGACAAACTACAGTATAACAGAGAATAATGGAAAAATTAAAATATTCATCAGACATAGGACTCTCATACAAAATGTCCATGCAGTCAATAAAATAATCTAGATTCATTTCCAGCTCAAATATCCACAATAACCAAGCTAGTACTTAAATGCTACGAGTATGTGTCTGCTTTTAAATCCAATGATAGCTTTTTCATGTTTAGTTAGTCACTCATTGTTTTCTCCTAGTCCATTCTCTCTTCAGTCTAAATTTGCTTCAGCCAATTGAAGCCCCCCCCCCTTCTCATAGTCAAAACCCTCTTTGTGAAGAGCAAAACCCTTCTAATCCCTGGACAGGAGACGCTTAAGAGGGAATATCATCACAATATACAAATCTATGAATGGTAACTCCAGCATTGGGAGGGAACTATTTAACCTAAGGTCTCTAATAAACACATGTGGCCACATAATGAAGTTGGTTAAGAAATGGTTCAATCTTAAACTGCATAAGGGCTTCTTTACTCAAAGAGCGGTAGGCATGTGGAACTCCCTTTTAGAGTTGGTGGAGTTAGCTGAGAGTGTAGATAAATTTAAAAAAACTTTTAGATGTGCTTTTTAAGCTAGTGTAATGTACAGCGATATGGAAACTAGTATTCACACACATACACGCACACTTTGAACTGAGTGGACTTGTGCCTTAATTCAACCTTACAAGCAATGCAACTATGCAATCCAGTTAGATAAAACCTCTGTGTGAGACACAAATTCTGTTGATATCACTTAAAAGAAGATGTTCATTATACTCACAAATACTGGGTAAATTTCCCACTGATTCTCTCTGTAGAAAACGTGTTTTTTTTTTTTTCATAATTTATGTATATTTATATATATATATGAGTTTTTCCATAAGATGCTTAAAAAAATCCTCTAACAAACTGTCACTTAAAACTGAACTCTTGGGATTCTGAAATAAACAACCTTGCACTGTCCCCCACAATGCAAGTATTAATGAGCCAAATGCCCAGGGTTCAGATTCTGGATCCAAAACTCATTGATATCAATAGGAACTGAATCTTGCATGTCAGTGATGGCCATTTTCTGACTTAATAGGCAAAGGATTGTTAAACAAAATGCATGGGAAACAGGGCAGAGCCCTGAGGTACATGCAAATGCAGAATTTAACTTCAGGTGGCTTAAAGAACAACATAAAAAATTTGCAATTCCTTTAAATTACATGCTTGGGGATCCATAAAATCTGTATGTGGTTTTACAGAACATTACAACTCCCAGGGGCAATATCAGCGACACAGTATTGTGACATCACCTTATTCATTGGCTTACATGCAGCAGCAGTAAACCAATAATTGATTTTTCTTAGAAATTTTTTTTTTCAAACACAAGCCTTTTTTTGTGTGATAGACCATAATTGAGCACTGGAAGTAAAAGAGAAAATATAAATAAAATCTATAAGTAAAGTATATGCTTTGAAAGAAAATAAAGATAAAACTATCAACGTCATACAATTTGCAAAACAGCATCAAAATAATTCTCATCACATAGCTTGTTATCTATTTTCAACACCACACTGAATTGTGTACAAAGTCTAAAAAATGTCAATCCAAACTGCGTCAAGATACAATATTGAATTTTACCCAGAAAAACTTTGGCTGGGTATGACCATCTGCAATGTCTACAAACTCTTCTGTCCTGCCTCCTTAGATTCTGTAAGCCAGGGTACCTAACCAGGAAGATAAATATAAAAAGTAAGTAAAATAAAAAAAGCGGCAGGGTCCTAATGACCGTGAGTCTCACTAGTCCAAGCAGGTTGTAGGAGTACCTACCTAGTTTTAGGTGGAGACCCCTTAATTTAGACAATGCCAATAGTCAAGAAGAAGAATGAGGTGGGGGATAGGGCCCCAAAGTAGTCCGTATCTCAAAAAGAGGAAAGGGGACAGACCGCGGTAAACTCCAAAACATCAATCTTTATTAAAAATAATATAGCATAGGGTACCGGCATGATAGTCTACATGTACCTAACTGGGGACCTCCAGGCCCTCTATTTGCCCTTAACCCACAAATAATGAAGTAATTCAGTGACACCGGTAATGTGACAAGATGCTGTAAGTAGGAATAATTATCCCAGTGGTAAATTCTAGCTAATGCCCCGTACACACGTGCAGATTATCTGCAGACTTTTGTCTGCAGACTTACCTTTTCTATGTAGTGCAAGGGCCTGCCGGATTGCATACAAATTGAAAGTGTTTAGGTTTGACCTTATATTATATGGTTTTGGTAAGTCTGCAGACAAAAGTCTGCAGATAATCTGCACGTGTGTATGGGGCATAAGGAGCTTGCTTGTGTGTCATTCCTTGGGCTGCTGGCGACAGAAGATAGGCGTGGGCCAGGTGAGCAAATAAGTAAGGCTGTATTGACAGTAGTATTTTAAATAGTAAGAAGGGCAACAGTTCGGGAAATATACAAGCACTGGATCTTGTGGATGGGGCAAGGTAAGTATGGGCTTATGCACTGGGCAGTTTAAAGCAACCAGTTCTATCCCTGCCTACCAGTCCAGACAGTATCTCTGTATAAGCTAGGCGCTGTGACCTAGTGGATACAGACCACATCTGTTGTACACAACATGCTTCAAATCTCTCTATGGGGAACTCGCGGTTTGAAGATTTGAGAAGAAAGTGGTTTATTGCGATGTGACATCAATGTCATTCTGATTCCGGTAGTGTCAAATCAAGGGTTCTTCTGTCAGGTATCAGGAAATGGACTGCTTACTGTGGAGCACTGTGTGCAAACCAGCCAGGGTCTGTCTGGCTGTTCACTTCCGGTCTCCGGTTTGTATCCACTTCCGGTTCGTGATGGGGTACTTAGGGCTGAATGGTGGTAAAGAGCCCTAACATGATCAGGGTGGCGGGCATGCATAGGCGCTGACACTGATGCATTTCACCCACTAGCTACATGGGTTTCTTCAGGTTTTTCCATCTGGTTTCTTTAAACTGCCCAGTGCACAAGCCTATACTTAGCTTGCCACATCCACAAGATCCAGTGCTTGTATATTTCTGAACTGTTGCCCTTCTTACTATTTAGATTACTGCTGCCAATACGGCCTTACTTATTTGCTCACCTGGCCCATGCCTATCTTCCTTCGCCAGCAACCCAAGGAATGACACACACGAAAGCTCCTTAGCTGGGATTTAACTGGGATAAATACTCCCACTTACAGCGTCTTGCCACATTACTGGTGTCACTGTATTACTTCACTATTTGTGGGTTAAGGGCAAATAGAGAGCCTGGAGGTCCCCAGTTAGGTACATGTAGGCTATCATGCAAGTACCCTAGGGGTTTCCCAGTACTCTCTTCAGCCCCTTGTTTATCCTTTACAGCCATAGTGTTTTATTGTCGGCTAGGTATGACCTTAATTTGAGGACATACTAAAATGATCATGTACCCAGGCATGTATTTTTAATTTGTCATGTCACGTTGTCATGTTTAAGGAACTACTATGTCGACCACTTATTGTTTATGTCACTATGCTATATTATTTTGAATAAAGGTTAATTTTTTGGAGTATACTGCAGTCTATCCCCTTGCCTCTTTTTGAGATACTGACTACTTTGGGGCCCTATTCGCCACCTCATTCTTCTTCTTACCTAACCAGGAAGAGCTTTACCACCAGGTTGAGGGTGTGTGCTAGGAAAGGGATGTTTGAACTTTCCACATTGAAGCACATACAATAGGTTGGTGCCATTGTCACACATAACCTTTCTTGCAACAAGATAGTGTGGAGTTAGCCACCTCTGGGCCTGCCACTACAAAACTGACATTCTTTTTCCCAGTGTGACCCCTAGGCATACCAGCTGCAAAAATTGCATGGCATGGAGCCAACATATAGCCTCTTGGTTGCTTGGGAGGAACTATTGGCTCTGAGGGAGAAGGGGTTGAGGAAGAGGATGTGGAGAAAACTGGTCTGTCACTAGGTGTCAGGAAGCACAGTGGAGCAATCAGTTCTAGTAGAGTGCCCCATCCTGAACTATTCCTTGTCAGCAGCAAAGTCACCCACTGGGCCATAAAGAAGAAGATCCCCACCCAAATTTGCTGGATCAAGTATGAGTGGTCAGGTGGAACAGTGGTCAGCTGCAGCTTATTATGTAGTCCAGCACTGGGGAGCATTACCTGCACAAAATGGTCGAGGGCAGGGTTGGCCTTATGGGTGAAAAAATGTAAGCTAGAAATCTGCCACTGCACTGTACAGCACAGGTCACAATTTTCAGACACCACCAAGCTCTGTGTGGCTCATTGTCAACCTTCTTCCCCGCTTAAAGTGCCATAAGTAACCCTATAACTCCACTTTAAATATTGTCATCATTATTTCTTGTGGCCACTATGAAAAAAAAATAATTATAGTGGATGGAAAGGTGGAAAGGGAGGGGCTGGAAGGAGGAGCAGTGTGGCCCTTTTGCACTCTACCACAAGCATGCAGGTGTTGTTCCCACTGAATAATAAACTGAGCTGCTTGGTAAATGTGCACATGTCTCTTCATACTTGTGGTACCCAAATAGGTGATCTTATTTCCACACATGAGACACTGGTGACAGATACTGTAAATGAATCAAGGTGTATTCTTCAGCATGTAAACTTGGTGCTAGATTAGGAACACTGCACAAGCTGCGGAAGCCAAACTCCCGCAGTCACCAGGGAGAAAGGTGCAGGCTGCCAAAAGTGCTCATCTGAAGGGATGCATGTAAAAATTCAAAGAAGCGCTGCACTTCCATACAGCCAACCAAGTGTAGACTTGAAAACTGCCTCAGCCTTTGAGCCTCCACCAAAGCCACACCCCATGTGTTTTGAAAAAAAGACCATACAGCCCATACAGCTGAGCAGGACCAAGCAATAACAGTGGCACCAGTGGGGCTATTATATCTAGTGTAATAGGATGGGTGCTCACTCTACTCCTCTGCTAGCTGCCTTCAAATGACATCCTGCCTCATTGATGTTGTGCCTCTCCCCCACTTTCCTTCTCTATTATGCCTGGTACCCAGGGATGGTTGGAGACCTTATCTTCACCCCCTTCCCTCCTCATTGCTGGAGCCAATTTGGCAGTAAGCTGTCACTGCAGGAACATTAGTGCCAATTTGTTCTCTATGTCTTTTGTCCCCTCCCTCTATGCTCCCATTGTTCTCCTCCTAAGCCCCAGATGCAAATAATGGCTGCACATTCTCATGCAGCACGTAGCTGACACTGTGCTCAAATAATTCACCTGACTCCTCTAAGCCAATTTGCAAAGCAATGACTGGAGTAGCTGTGGGTTAGCAACTGCACCTCACCCTCTGCATGTTCTGGCTGTATAGAATATATACTGCCCAAAAAGAAAGGGACACTTGACTTCTGATGTTGCACCTTGACCACCACTTTGGTCTGTGAATATGGATATTGCTCATCCTCTGATAGCTGCATAGGAACAACCTCTGCCTCTCACTCTAGGAATTGCAGACATGATGTGAATGTGAGGGGTTTTCCCCAATTTTATTATCAGCTGTGGCAAGTAATATATGGAGGATGCAGTGCATTTGTGAAAAAAAAAAATATCACACACACAGACACACACACACACACACACACACACACACACACACACAGGACTGTTGGGTATTATGAAATCACAATGAATGTAGGGGGAGGGGTCTTATATTTCAGTCCCCTAGCCCCACAAACAACAATTTACTACAAAGAATCAGTGGAAATATACAGAAACAATGGCTATAGTACTATAAGCCTCTTTCTTCTTGCATTACTGGGAGTTGTCCCTTTCTTTAACTAAACTCCAACACACTGAAAAATGGCCCCTGGGAGGGCAGCCTTTTATGATGTATAGGCTGGGATTTTGTCCAAAACTATTATTGACCAAAGTCTTGCACCTGACTTCTGTTCAGGTGACACACTAATGGTCAGGTTCAAGTCTTCGGTCAACAATGGCTTTTTGCAAAGAATTATGGGATGTCTGGCTAGCCAATTCCAAAAGAATGCCTGGAAAGCTCTGATTCAATTCAAACAGTCCACACACAGTAGGTTTTGTCTGAATCTGGTTTATCTCCAAACCTTGAGCTCATCCATAGTTGCAAGGGTTAATTTCTTATTTTGTCTGAAGGGGTAAAGATCTAGGTGAAATACTTACTTTGTTATATGCACATGCATGCCTCTTACCACTGTAATATGCCACTTTTAATTGCTGTTCTATGGGTTGCAGCATTTCCATTGCTACCACGTGAGTACAATGGAGCCTGCCCTCATACCAGGAGAGCAGGGGAGCGCTCTGGATGCAAGGTGAGCAAGGAATAAGGTAAGTGCTGTGCTTATTTCAATCCCGCTAGACAATGTGCAATTAAAATTAATTTGTGCAATGTGGGATTAACTGAAAGGTGAGTTTTTTTCAGAAGACTGGAGGTCAGTATTAGCTAGTCAGCCAAAATAGCCTAGACTTGCATGGCTGTTGAAGGGACACTTTACTTTATAAAGTACTTGCATGTTATGTTAGTTTCATATCAATGTAGCAAATAAATGTGCTGATGTGTATAAATGACAAATCCCTTTCTAATATTAGAATACACACCAGTTTACTTACAGTTGTTGGCTGTTAGGTTTGTAAAAAAAAAAAAAAATGTTCCAATGTAGTTGCAATGCAAACATTGATTAAACTCTTAAGTGTTCATGAAACTGACAGGATTTCAAAGAAGGAATATAAAACTTGAAGCTCTAGTACCACAGTGACATTTCACGCTATAAAGCTGCCAATACTGCAATCCAGCACGTAAATCATTTTCCCCAGTTCAATTTCATATCTTAACTTGTGTGGTAAATAGAGTATTAAATTATTTGGCACTTTATAAATAAAATGAGTTCATTAGCTACTTTGCATAGGAATACTTTGAGCAAAAACATGATTTGACTTTTAATTTCACTTAGTTGACATTTGCAAGAGAAGGGCTGTCTCCTGTAACATAAAGGATTTTACTCTTTATTGGTTTGGCGTTTCTTCATGGGCAGAATTTTATGGAAACAAAGTATGATTTTGTGAATGATTGATATGGGAATTCCTAGTGTTTGTTTGAAGCAATATCTATCAATAAAGAGGCTAAAGACTCAAATAGTGCAGTGATCTGAATCTGTTCCTATTGAAGATCTTTCATATGCCTATTGACTTGCTGTCCAAATGTTGTTACTTACCTGATGATTCCACTGTTTAAGTGGTATAGACACTGATATTGAGCAAAGCTTTTACAATGTGTGCCTTACTGTGTAGATGCAATGTTTTATACACTACTTTATGTTACATTACTAGAAAAGACAGACTACATGTGGAATATATGTAGATCTGACTGATTTATGAGTCCAAGGCATATCAACATATGCGCATTCACACACACACATCTAAATCTTGTGCATTAACAATCACTTTGATCGCATCATTCTTCAAGACATTTTCTTTTTTGGTGTCTTTCTGAAATGAAAGCTGAGTGGGTGTTTTTCTTTTTTTATTGATTAATTGTATGTGATTTATCCAATTGATTTACTTGCAATATGGAGCTGTAAAGGCAGATTTTACAAAGTCCTGGGAAGGAAGAAACAATAATAGACCGATATCTGCCACTACTCTGTCTCACCCTTTTTTCTGATTCTGTGAGTAAATATTGACTTCTTAGAAATCACACTTTGTTGTGGATAAAAAATTGCCTGATTCAATTCAGTGTATGGTTCATGCTTGGAAAAGGATCGATTGGCTACCTTTCTCTGCCTAATATGATGTTGCTTCCGGTTAGGAAGTCTTCAAACAAGACCTTTAAGATGAGATATTGAGTCCAAATTGATGAAAGAAATGGTGAATTCATTCACTGCAGTGGAAAGATACAATACACAGAGGTTTAATTCACGTGAGCTGAACAAAAAGGAGAAGTATCTCTAGCTAACAGGCATTAGGCTAACTAATTTGTAACAATGAATATGCATAAGGCATAGGCGTGTTCTAGGTTGTAATCTAGGTGTGAAAATATAATTAATCCAATCAGTCTCCATATCTTCTTATAGTAAGTTAATAGCTAAATGCGCGTTATCATCATGTGACTGACACAAAAAGGGAACTAGCAGAAGTCTGTCATGACAGTTGTTGGTTCAAACTGGTTCGGACCACAAATGTCTATTCTTTGATCAAACAGGAAGGTAGGTGGTTGGTTTTCAGGCAGTGAGTGTCATCACAGGCTCAGATTTCGTTTCCTACAGTAATTAGAAAAGTGTACATTAGCTCTTAAAATAAAATGACAGTGAAAAAGCAGAAGTAACAGTATATATATATTGTAACAGGAAGTCAGCTAAATCTGGGAATGTAGTCACAGGAAGGAGATACATTTCTACCTGATTTAGAAAGTCCATTAATTAATTTAGGGTGTTGGCTACAGAGCTAGCCAGCAGGAAGTTGAAAGGCCTTCACCTGTTCAGAATGAGGGAGTTAAGGCTCTATAATTTGTTCAGAGAAATTCCTATTGTTTGCTGCCTCCAGAAGCTGTGTCCTGAAGCCATGTGGGCTGGGAGCAGGAGGACAGTCAGCGTGTGCCTCCCGACAGGATGTGTGGGCCTGGGAGAAGACCCCCCGGAGTGATGTGTGCCCGGGACGGTAACCAAGGGTGAATACGTCTCAAAGGTGAGAAGACGAACTGTTGATGTGAAAGAAACAAAGGACTGTGTTGCCCTGTGAAGCTATTATAAAAGGACTATTGAGTGTCCGCTGGAGGACAAGGAAGTCTGCCCGACGGTAGGTTGGAGACAGACACTTAGGCAGGTTCCAGTTGTGAGAAGGTAGCCGCCCACAGAGGCAAGGATTTATTTTCTGTTTTATTTTATTTTGGATGTTTTGCTGCATACAGCCTGGTGAAGAAAACACCATTTAATAAACCACACTGTTTGTTTGCAAGCACTTGTCGGCTACCTCTCTGGGAAAACGCACCCCCCAAGGGGTCATCCACACCCGCCACCGAGCTAATCCCTCACATATGGTGGAGGTATGCAGTGGGCATAAGCAGAGATCCCTGCAAGGAAGTGCAAATGTTTGATGAACTTTATCTGGTGCATGAGATTGCACAATCTATGTGTGCAGGAGAGAAGATCCTGACAGAAAAAAAAAAAGTGTTTTAAAGAGACAGCGGTCTCAAAATTATTTGATGAACTTTGTTGTGTCTGGTGCAAGTGACTGCACAAACTGTGTGTGCAGGAAAAGAGATCTTGCAAGAGAGAGAGAAAAACTACATGTGTTAAAGAGACAGTGGTCTGAAAAATTTTTGCTGGACTGTGAAAAATTTGTTTGTGGAGTTATTGAAGATGGGGCGTTCAAAACGCCTGAAGAATGCAAAGATAGATGAAATGAGAGACCGGATTCTATGGATGGAGGGGATGTTGCCGTCTGAACCAGCCCCATCCATGCCTAAAGAGAGTCTACTAAAGAGGAAGGTTGTTGTCCCTAGCAACACTGATGAAACCGCTATGGAGACGCAGTGTGCTCAGATGAAAAGTAAACTCAAAATGGAGGAGATGTTGAAACATCTGATTATATCAAATGCAGCTCAACAGCAAGCAAATGCAGCTCAACAGCAGGCAAATGCGGATTTTCAGCAGAGCTTTGCAGCTCAACAAAAGGCTCATCAAGAGAGCATGGCAGGCTGGAAACAGAGACGCCAGCAGCCAATGGAGGCCATCGGTTTGGAGGAAACCGAGTATGTGTGCAGGGCTGAGTTGGATGCCTTGCAACGGAAAATGGAAGAAAAGGAACAAGCCTTGGAATTGCTTAAAATGGAGCATAGAAACTTGCAGGAAATGAATGAACTACTCAAGTCTCATGTGTCACAGTGGGAAGAATCCACTGCTCTTCTTTTGGTCGAGTTGCAAAAACGCAGAGAGACTATAATGGAGAAAGATACCATCCTCAAGGAAAAGGAGGTTGAAATTCAGACTTTGCAGGAGCAAAGTATGCATGATATGTTGGAGTTACGAAATCAGCTGGAAAAAAGTCTTCAGTCTTTGGAAGCTACAAAAATAGACCTGCAGGGGGCGCAGGAACAGAATGTCGCTCTGAAAACGACATTGTCTCTCAGCGACAACGAGAAAAGTGAAAGAGAGGCTAAATTACTGAGTACTGTGTATGAGCTCACCACTTTGAGCAATGTGGTAGATGAATTACGTGCAGACTGTGAAAGTTGGAAAGGTGAAGCCCAACGTTTCCAGCAGCAGTTAAAGGAGAAAGAAGCCTGTGTGGCAGAATTACGGTCTCATTCCCAGAAGCTAGCCAATGAGGTGAAAGCTCTTATGCAGGGAAAAGAAGATTGTGAACATAAGAGGGAAAAAGTAGAGGCACAGCTTCTGGAATCGCAAGTCAAGGTGTCAGAAGGTGACCGATTGTGTGCTAAGCTGTCAGAGAAGGCAAACCGACTGCAGGTTGAGTTGGACAATGTTACAAATCAGCTTTCTCAAGCAGACAGCAAATCTAGAGAAATTGCGGAAGATTTTTCTATCTTGGAATCGCAGCTGCAAGACACGCAGGAACTCTTACAGGAAGAGAGGTGTCAAAGGCTGAGTTTTAGCACAAAGCTCAAACAAATGGAAGATGAGAAAAATGGCTTCCTGGAACAATTAAAAGAGGAGGCGGAAGCAAAGAAAAACCTATCAGAGCAAGTCGCAACATTGCAAGCTCAGATAGCGGATATGAAAAAACGCATGGAAGAAAGCGTTGGTTCATTACAGTGTGTTGAAGATGTGAAAAAGAAGTTTGATCAGATGCTTGGTGAAGAGAAGACTGTGTCTGCAAAATATGCAGAAGAACGCGCCCGTGCAGAAACGGAGGTGCGTGATAACGAGAGCAAAGCCCTGTTCTTGGCTCGCTCTTTGGAGGAAGCTCTAGAGTGTAAGGCTGAACTAGAAAGTGTTGACAAACAGCTGCGTACAGAAATGGAAGAATTGGTCAGCTCCAAGGATGATGTTGTGAAAAGAGTTCAGGAGCTAGAAAAGTCTAAGCGAGCCTTAGAACAGCAAGTAGAAGAGATGAAGATTCCGTTGCAGGAACTGGAAGAGGAATTCCAGGCAACAGAGGATCTGTCCCAAAGAGGGGATAGTGTGCCTGATGCAGTTTTTAAAAGGATCAGTGTTTTGGGGTCTGTCCTGAGTGAGCCTCAGAAATGTGACGACATGTGGCTTGAATCACCCCTTTGGAATAAACCGTTCCTTCAAAAACTTCAAGCATTGGAAAATGTATCATTAGAACTTCAGCAAACAAAGGAGCTGAGTAAGAAATGTGGTGATTTCTCAGTTCAGGCTGAAAACCTAGTGGAGAAAACTAAGGCTGTTGGTGAAAACGTGAAGCAAATGAATAAGTGCCTTTCAGGGAGTGTTTCCAAAATGGAACTGGTGAAAGACGGGTGGCAGAAGTTTGATCGTGATCTTGAGATGCATTCCATGTGGAATTCAGATAGAGAAAAAGAACTAGGTGACCTTGAGCGGTCAAATAGTTCAGCAGAAAGTGCATTGAAGAAACCTGTAAAAGAATGTGTTGCAGTTCCATGCTTCTTCACTGATGCAGAGAGGAGGTCTATAATGGATACCACCCAGATCGCTGGGTTCAACTGTGTTGTTGCCTTTGACCCCTATGTTGGTGGAAGGAAAGTTGATGATGTTCTGGTTGGCTACTTCTGTGAAGAGTTTGGCAAGAAATATAAACTGAATATCAAATCAAGTAGTAGGCCTTTACTGCGACTCGCTCAGGAGGGCGAAAAGTTTAAGAAGTTGATGAGTGCAAATGCTTCAGATCTGCCTATGAATATGAAATGTTTGAATGATATTGATATCTCTGGGAAAAGGAACAGGGGTCACTTTGAAGAAATGTGTGACAGCCTGTTGTCTCAATTGGAAAATCCTCTGCACAGCATCTTAGAGCAAGCAAAGCTCAAGAAGGAAGATCATTCCCTTTTACAACAAAAAGTCAATGATTGTGTACAGCTGTATGGAGAGGCAACTCAAGTCACAGAGGGATGTCAAGAGTCCCTACTTGGAACAAAGCTTATTGAAGCAAAGGTTCTCAAAGTTTTGTGGAAAACATTTATGGATTGCAGAGAGAGGCGTCTTAAGAATGTTGAAGACATTAAGACTAGCCCAATTGAGTTGCCTATGGATCACGGTCCTCCATGGTGGATTGGACAGACGGTTATGAGGGACAAGCTGTCTGACATTTATGAGAAAGCTGTCAATGAAGATGACAGAAACGAGAAGGAGCGAAATGATGCCAAAAATGCAGTTGAAGAATGTGTATATGAGATGAGAGACAAACTGTGTGGCATTTATGAGAAATCCGTCAATGAAGATGACAAAACAGTTTCATCCGGAAGCTTGAGGATAATAGGAGGCTTATCAGTGAGTCAGCAGTGCTTGACACATGCGTGCCTGGAAATCTGTGTCCCAACCCTAGGGTTGAAACAAGAGGGGGGGGTATGTAACAGGAAGTCAGCTAAATCTGGGAATGTAGTCACAGGAAGGAGATACATTTCTACCTGATTTAGAAAGTCCATTAATTAATTTAGGGTGTTGGCTACAGAGCTAGCCAGCAGGAAGTTGAAAGGCCTTCACCTGTTCAGAATGAGGGAGTTAAGGCTCTATAATTTGTTCAGAGAAATTCCTATTGTTTGCTGCCTCCAGAAGCTGTGTCCTGAAGCCATGTGGGCTGGGAGCAGGAGGACAGTCAGCGTGTGCCTCCCGACAGGATGTGTGGGCCTGGGAGAAGACCCCCCGGAGTGATGTGTGCCCGGGACGGTAACCAAGGGTGAATACGTCTCAAAGGTGAGAAGACGAACTGTTGATGTGAAAGAAACAAAGGACTGTGTTGCCCTGTGAAGCTATTATAAAAGGACTATTGAGTGTCCGCTGGAGGACAAGGAAGTCTGCCCGACGGTAGGTTGGAGACAGACACTTAGGCAGGTTCCAGTTGTGAGAAGGTAGCCGCCCACAGAGGCAAGGATTTATTTTCTGTTTTATTTTATTTTGGATGTTTTGCTGCATACAGCCTGGTGAAGAAAACACCATTTAATAAACCACACTGTTTGTTTGCAAGCACTTGTCGGCTACCTCTCTGGGAAAACGCACCCCCCAAGGGGTCATCCACACCCGCCACCGAGCTAATCCCTCACAATATATATATAAATATATATATATATATATATATATATATATATATATATATATATATATTTATATATGCGTATATAGAGAACACATCTATCAGACCCCCATATATATTTACTCAATGGATATACCTACTGCAGCCCTCAAATATTCCACTCGCCTGCTCGCATTTTGCGAGTGGAATGATGAGGATGGCGAGTAAGGGCTGTGCTGTATGGGGAATGTATTAGTTCCTGCCACGCCGCTGCCGTTCACAGCGCAGCCTGCATTCTTCTTCAGAAAAGGGTGGACCTGGGGCGCAGAGCAGTGCGCCCTGAGCCCACCCATTGTGTGACAATAGCGAATTAATATTTGCTATTGTCACACGGATCCTCCTCCTGATCCTCCTCCTGGCCAATCAGGAAGCTGGTCCAAGACCCGTTTCCTTATTGGCTGAAAGGCGAACAATTGCCATTGGCCAAGGAGGAGGACTCAGGAGACGGGGAGGATTGAGGAGAAGCCGCCGCTGCATCAAGGAAGTGCACGCTGGTCTCTCTGCACGCTGTGGTCAATCTGCATTTAAGGGGGCACGCTTTGGGCACTCTGCATTGAAAGGGGGCATGCTGTGGTCACTCTGTATTTAAGGGGGCACGCTGTGGGCACTCTGCATTGAAAGGGGGCACACTGTGGTCACTCTGCATTTAAGGGGGCACGCTGTGGGCACTCTGCATCGAAAGGGGCACGCTGTGGGCACTCTGAATTTAAGGGGGCATGCTGTGGGCACTCTGCATTGAAAGGGGGCACGCTGTGGGCACTCTGCATTGAAAGGGGGCATGCTGTGGTCACTCTGCATTGAAGGGGGCACACTATGGGCACTCTGCATTGAAAGGGGCACGCTGTGGTCACTCTGCATTGAAAGGGGGAAAGCTGTGGTCACTCTGCATTGAAAGGGGGCATGCTGTGGTCAGTCTGGATTGAAAGGGGGCATGCTTATGAGATATTTTACGAGGGTGTGTTTAGGGGCGGAGCAGGGTAGGGTTTGGGTAGGGCAACAAGTGGCGAGTGACTCTTAAGGCCTGGCTAGTAGCTCATGACTTGAAATTTTGAGCCCTGACCTACTGTGTGTTACATGTAACCATGAATTACCCATTAGTTCAGTGAAGAGAGGCTCTGCTTTCATACACAGCGTTGGATTGAGATCGGGCTAAGGAAAGTATAAGGGGGCGGGGGGGGGCTTGGGGGAAACTGCATACAGCCACTTAAAGACTAGTAAAGTTCTTTTTAATACAAAACAAAGAAAAAAAAGTAATTTTAATATGAAGAATTTGTATATTTCCAAACCATAGAAGAAAAAATAGAACATCACATTAATTACTACTACAGCTTATCTCCATATAATAAAATGTATTGGGAATATTCAGAACTTGCGCACTAATAATTTGAGTGAGCACAATAAGCACAAATAAATACAATGAAAAATACAAACTTGGATAAGTTGATCTGAAAAGATTTTCAAAGCTGAGAGTATGTATAACACCAGTTACTTACAGTACATCTGGTACCTACCTACTGCTCATTTGCTAAGTGACTGAACTGTGGTAAATGTATAGCACGTCAAATTAGGTATTAAATGTAGTGTGTAGTCTGTTATTGTACATAATTTATTCCTTTATTATGATCAGAGATAAAATAAACATATTTTTACAACTACATTTTGTCATGTAAATAGTAAAATTACCTATTAACATTTTGCATTGAAAGAAGAAAAACAAAATGACACCAGGAAAACCATGCACATATTTTCATTTTCAAAAAGTATAACCCTAATCCAGCTCAAAATATTTTTAAGGTATGGCAACATAAACAGGGGCAGTTCCATTATTTCAAAGTGGTGTTCTAGCATTCTTTGCAGTATATATCAAATATTATAACCCATTTTCATTTGCCTGCTTTTAATCAATGAACTTGAACATCCCTTCTAATTAATTTTTAAAAAGTATTTCTAAGTTATCAATCCCAGTATAAGATCCCCTTTAGAAGTAGATAAACCAGTGCCCTGTTCCATATGCTAACTTCTTTTATATTAGTCCATTCATATCATCCCAATCTCTCACCACTTCACATACACACGTGAATTGCACCTAAGAAATTAATATCAATATACAGTATATCATAATACAACATATTTATCTCAGGGTCTATACTCTTTTGTGTTAAAAATAATCTATATACAAGAAACAAATGCACCAAATCCATAAGTAAACCCACTTGGTCAATTGTAATAGAATTCAGATATGAAAAAACAAAAATGTTATGGCACCAAAAGCCTTGGTTTCTCACCTTAATAGGGACTATACCTAAAGTGATGGTAAAGGTTCATTTTTTAACCGGTTGCCGACCGCCGCACGACTATATACTGCGGCGGTCAGCCCCGGCCAGGCAGAGTGACGTATCAGTACGTCACTCGCCTGTCCCTGACTTGCGAGCCTATCGCAGGCGGGCGCGCGCCCGCCGAGGCGCGCGCCCGCCGCGGCTCGTTCACAGGCAAGTGACTGGCGGACTCGATGTCCGCCAGTCACACTGCGATCGCTCCGGTGAAGGGAGAAAGACAGAGCAGCTTGTGTAAACAAGCTGCCTGTCAGTTCTCCCTGTGTAAAAGTGAAGATCTGTCCGTTCTACTATGTAGAACGGTTGATCTTTGCTTTTACACCAATAGGAATGTCCCTACACAGTTAGAATCACGCCCCTAGGACACACTTAACCCCTCCCTGTCCAATAAAACCCCTTCCCTGCCAGTGTCATTTTTGCAGTAACAGTGCATATGTATAGCACTGATTACTGCAGTAATGTCACTGGTAACCCCAAAAGTGTCAAAAATGTCAGTCAAGGGTCCGATCTGTCCGCCGCAATGTCGCAGTACCGAAAAAAAAATCGCAGATCGCCGCCATTACGCGTTAAAAAAAAAAAAACCAAAAATGACAAAAATCTTTCCCTTTGTTAGTAAACGCGATAACTTTTGCGCAAACCAATCAAAATACGCTTTTTGCGATTTTTTTTACCAAACATAGGTAGCATAAAACAAATTGGCCGAAAAATGTTAAAAAAAAAAAATTTTGATTTTTACTTTTTTTTTTGGGGAATTTCATATAAAAAAATGTGAAAAATATTGTTATTTTTGCAAAATTTACGCTCTTTTTTTGTTTATAGCGTGTGATCAAAAAATCGCACAGGTGATCAAATACCACCAAAAGAAAGCTCTGTTTGTGGGAAAAAAAGGACGTCAAATTTGTTTAGGTACAGCGTCGCACGACCGCGCAATTGTCCGTTAAAGTCACGCAGTAAAAAAGCGCAAAAAAACCCCTGGTCCTTTAGCAGCCAAATCCTCCGGGGCTTAAGTGGTTAAAAAAATAACAAACATGTTATACTTACATCCCCTGTGCAAGAGTGTTGCGCAGAGAAATCCCAACCCTCCTTTTCTAGGGTCTCCCGGCATTGTTCCTGGCTCCTCCTCTTCATCGGGTTCCCCCACGGAAAGCTGCTTTCCATGGGGGCACCCGTGTGGGCGCGCTCATGAGTGCTGCTGCTTTGTCCAATGACACACACAGCAGGACTCGGCCCAAACCCCCACTCCTGTGTCACTGGATTTGATTGACAGCAGCGGGAGCCAATGCTGCTATCAATCTATACAATAGGAACCCGAGACAACGGCTGGAGCCGCAGGGCTCGTGCTTGTCGCTGGAACGATCAGGTTCAGGTAAGAAAAAAAGGGGGTCTGGGGGGGCATCTGAAGCACAAAAGTTTTTCACCCTAATGCATAGTATGCATTAAGGTGAAAAACATGAGACTTTACAACTCTTTTAACCCTATGAGCCTCTAACATGAAGAAAAAGTGCACAAGTGCATGATTGCAACTATTATAATATTGTAATAATTTTTTGATGAATCTGCAATATTACTACCTGGATCTCAAATTTTTACCTTCAATCTGTTTAAAGGAAAAAGAGCACAAATAACCCACTGCATAGGTTGTGATCTAATTTATTAACACATTAAAAACCTCAAAAGACATACCTACTTTCTACTAGTGCACACAGAAACTACGAGTATATATTCCTCTCTGCCTACATGCTTCTGCATCTAAAGTAGAACCACAATGTGTGGTGGAGACAAAGGGATTTATTTAACAAAGCTGGAGAGTGCAAAATCAGTTACACTTCTGCATCTTAACCAATCAGATTATAACTGCTGCTTGTTCAATTAAGCTTTGGCAATAAAACCTGGAAGCTGATTGGTTTCTATGCAGAAATGAGCCTGATTTTGAACTCTCCAGCTATAGTAAGCAAGCCCCAAAGCTTCCAACATACCCCAGGTTGGACTCTGGGGTTCCTGTTACTGGTTTTGCTCTGTAAGAAAGTGAAGGTTTGAAGAACAGGCAATGGAAAATATACAGTATGTATAAACAGCCTTCTTTTGCAGCTTTCTTAGAAGATGTCAACCTTTATAGTATTTTCAGTAAAAATGTTTTGATACAATAACTGTGACTCGTGGAAAGGCAAATAGGCAGTTGACTTTACAAGGGAAATTGCACTTTTTAATAGAATTTTCCCCACAGCTTAGTGATTTGGTAAATTTCACCTCGCAAAGAACACCCATTCAAGGAAAATAGATAAAACACCATGTTGTTTGCACATGACTGGAAGACAGCAGTCAGAATGCCTTATTTACTAAGCTCTTGGGAAAGTTTCCTTGCAAAGTGCAGCTTCCTTTGCAAATGAGCAGTTTATTTTTCTTTAGTAAATCAACCTAATACTGTCCTGTCACCTGCATTGTTATGATTTGCGCTTAAATCGCTAGTGAACTGAGTGCGCATGCGCGGGAGCTCCGAGATGGCGGCTTAGTCCCGGAGCTCCGCACCTCTCCGGACAGCGTCGGGCCCTACTCCGGCATATTACTTTCTATTGCCCCACCACTTACACCACCGCCGCAGCATCCATTTGCGATCCGGCCCTGCATGTCAGCGGGCCCCCGCAGGGAGGTCTCCCGCCGGCTGAGATTTCTATCTCCACAGAGGGATCCGGACAAGATGGCGACCACCTCCTCTCTCTCCTCAGACATCCGAGGTGACCAGGAGGTAGGGGACACACCAGCAGTACTTTTTGATATCCGACCAGCCACCCCAGAGCCCTGGCCTTCCCCAGCAACCCCCACTTGTCATCCACAAGCTCAGCTCATCTCACCAGCTTCCACTGCATCCCTACTAAGCAGAGCCATGGAGCAGTCCCCTGGTCAGCCTGACATGGTATCACCTGAGGCCCTGGCTCTACAGCATCAGCTAGGCCTCCAATCTCAGAGCCACTTCCCTGACATTTCCCTGCTCATGAATAGGTTCTCTGAGATGCTGGCTACTGGACTGGGTCATACTGCCTCACAGATCACAGGATCTATCAAAGCCGATCTGCAAAATTTAGGCTCCAGGATTGAGGCCATAGAGAATACTGTCGACCATAACGTGACAAGAACCAATCAAAATACTGCTTGTATCCAGACTCTTCAGGAACAATTGGACACTGCATTATCCAAATCGAATGATTTGGAGAACAGGAGTCGCCGTCTAAATTTCAGAATTAGGGGGATCCCTGAGTCTATCAAAGATATTCCCGATACCATTAAAACATTTATTAAGGACATTCTCCCAGATATTCCAGACCACCGCCTGGAGCTCGACAGAGCGCACAGAGCACTCCAATTGCCCCGTTAGGACGGACTTCCCAGGGATGTAATCGTTAAAACCCACTACTATGGGGTTAAAGAGGAGCTCATGAGGAAGAGCCGGGACAAGGAAAACCTCTCCATCCAGGGTCACAAGATTCAACTTTTTGCAGACCTGTCTCCTATGACCATTCAGCGTCGCAGAGCCCTGAAACCACTGTTGTCAATTCTCTCTGCTAAATCTTTGAAATATTGGTGGTCCTTTCCCTTCAAACTGAACTTTCTCTTCCAGAACAAAACCTGCAGCTTTTCATCCCTTCAAGATGGGGAACGCCTGCTTTTTCAATTGGGACTCATTTCCAGAGATCCTTCCCCCTCCTCCTCTAACTCGAGACGGGAATCCTCCAAGCGACCTCCGCCGATCAGCCCTTTATCGTCTGTTTGGAACAAGCAACAACATAAACGCCACCGTGATGTCAAGCCTCCCTGATGTTCCTGATCGATCCAGAATGTCACTCCAACCATCCTTAGTGGATTTGTCACTCTCCGCTGTAATGGGTTAACCATTAACCCCCCCCCCTTTTTTTTTTCTCCCCTTTTTTCGCTGGACATTGTCTATCTGAAATTTTATCTTGTGCCTGGTTTACCTTTTAAAATTACCATACTGTTTGGGGTATCGGTTCCTGTTTTTTATTCTTTTTCCTATTGACCGGTCCCAAGTTATTGTGCTGCAATCGCATGTTTTGCCTTCATTTTGCCCTTTGATGTAATGCAGTAGCAGAAGCCTCCCCCTCCCCGTTTTCCTTTCCTTTCCCCTCTTCTCCCATCCCCCTTCCTCTTCCCTCCCCTTCCCCCTTCCTCCTCCCTCCCCTTCTCCCTTCCTCCTCCCTCCCCTTCCCCCTTTCTCCTCCCTCCCCTTTGCCCTCCTCATGCACTTTTGCTCTGCCTCATGTCAGGGCGACCACAATATTTGTTTTTTTTTCTTATTGTCCGGGTTGGGGCTCCATGCCCGGAGAGGTTTTAGTGCACACATCCCAGTAGGAGCTTGGAAAATCTTTCTTTTCCTGGCCCCTGCAGGACAGCACCCTATCTGGTATAGAGTGCCACTACAATTTTGGTTAGGGGGCAGGGGTCTTATCCCCTGCCTCCCTAGCACCAAATCTTATCCTCTTCTCTCCCATCCTTACTCTCCCTTTTCCTTCCTTTCAAATTCTCTTTTTCTTTTTCAGCATCTCATGGTCTGATCCCATCGTCCAGTTGAGCTCTCTGTTCTTGCTGCAGCCTTCTAGACTCCAGTTCGATTCCCTTGAATACTGTTCCAAAGCTGTACACCGTGGCGCTCGAACCTCGCTTCTCCAATGACGGCAACCGTGAGTACCGGTTTCTCTCTACAGGTGGCATCACACAATGTTCAGGGCCTCAATTTTCCATTGAAAAGGCGAAAGGCATTCCAACATTACCACTCCCAGGGACTTGAGGTCCTCCTGCTTCAGGAAACCCATTTCCCGGAGTCTTACAGGCATAAATACGTCCGCCATAAATATCCAGTCTTTTTCCTGGCTAATGCACCCTCTAAAAAGAAGGGAGTAGCAATTTTTTTTTTCAAAAACTGTGGCATTCTCACATACTCAAACCATAGCAGACCCCCAGGGGAGGTACATTTTGGTGAAGGGTTACATTGGCGGTATTTTATACACCTTTGTTTCCTTTTATGCTCCTAATAAGGGTCAGGCGGCCTTTTTTTCTAGGGTGCTCCCTCTCCTCTCCACCCATTTTGAAGGTAGACTTATTTTGGGAGGTGATTCCAATTTAGCTTTTGACCATGCTCTAGATAAATCCAAACAGGGACCTCAACGCTTGCGCAGGCCCCCTAAACAAAGCCTTCGAGTAGCTAAGCTTCTCCATTCCTTGGGTTTAGTTGACATCTGGCGAGAACTTAACCCCTCCGCCCAGGATTACACCCACTTTTCAGCTCCTCACAACACACTAGCCAGAATTGATCATATTTTTGTCCCTACTAGGGATGATCGAACGGTTCGGGTCGACCATCGGTTCGACCCGAACATTGGATGTTCGATATTCGGCCGAATACCGAACTTTTTGCGGCAAAAGTTCGGTATTCGGCCACCAGAACCGCCCAAAATGCACTGGGACAGGAACTGGGCTTTAAAAGCCCGTGATTGGCCCAGAAACGTCTGCAAAAGCCAATGAGGGGGCAGGAGTCTCCTAGGAACGTGATTGGAGTGACTACGGGGACCAGAGGCCAATCAGGAGTGAATACGCCCCACACTATATAAGATGGCCCCGCCTAACCCCTAGCACAGTTATCCAGAGCCTGTTGAAGAGAGTTGAAGCAGTTCTGTCTGACTCCTGCTTGCTACACTACATTTCCTACATATCGAGTGGTTCTAAAGCTCCATATAGCAGAATTGTATTTAGCTTACAGCCAGTGTAGTTAGATACAGTGATTGTGCTGGTTCTTAGAGTTAAAAAAAAAAAAAAAAAAAAAACTTAAGGGACAGTGTCAGTCTTCTGCTGTATGGAGCTTTCTATTTAGTGGAAAGGGATATCTAGTGTAGTTAGGGAACTTTGTACTACATTAGTTAGATTTGAAAATTTAGTTTCTGTAGGGAAAGTGTGAGGGTTCTGTTTAGTGAGCACGTGGCACAGTGCTGCTGTATCACAGCAGGTATACGTGCTTGCTAGGCAGCAAAATACAGTGACAACTTAACGCCTGTTGTTCAAAGCGTTAGGTGCACTGTACAAAAGCCTTTGCAACTGTGCGTGACACGCAACTGCTGTGCTGTATCCAGCGACAACTGTGGGTCGCATAGCAGTGTGCGTTTTTCACCGCACACAGTTGCCAACGCATCAGTGACAACCTAACGCCTGTTGTTCAAAGCGTTAGGTCCACTGTGCAAAAGGCTTTGCTACTGTGCGTGAACCGCAACTGCTGTGCTGTATCCAGCGACAACTGTGGGTCGCATAGCAGTGTGCGTTTTTCACCGCACACAGTTGCCAACGCATCAGTGACAACCTAACGCCTGTTGTTCAAAGCGTTAGGTCCACTGTGCAAAAGGCTTTGCTACTGTGCGTGAACCGCAACTGCTGTGCTGTATCCAGCGACAACTGTGGGTCGCATAGCAGTGTGCGTTTTTCACCGCACACAGTTGCCAACGCATCAGTGACAACTTAACGCCTGTTGTTCAAAGCGTTAGGTGCACTGTACAAAAGCCTTTGCAACTGTGCGTGACACGCAACTGCTGTGCTGTATCCAGCGACAACTGTGGGTCGCATAGCAGTGTACGTTTTTCACCGCACACAGTTGCCAACGCATCAGTGACAACCTAACGCCTGTTGTTCAAAGCGTTAGGTCCACTGTGCAAAAGGCTTTGCTACTGTGCGTGAACCGCAACTGCTGTGCTGTATCCAGCGACAACTGTGGGTCGCATAGCAGTGTGCGTTTTTCACCGCACACAGTTGCCAACGCATCAGTGACAAATATGCCTGGTAGACCAAGAAAAGGCATACGTGGCCCTGCTGCGGAAAGGGGCACAGCTTCTAGGGTGTCTAGAGGCAGGGGTGGACGTGGTGGTCAGTCCTCAGCCAGGCCACCATTTGGATTGTTCTCCGGCAGTGGCCAAGCTATACGTCCACAGTATGTACAGGAGGTGGTGGACTATATGAACAAACCCTCATCATCGGCATCATCTGCAACTACAGTGACCCAGGCAGAGAAAAGTGGTCAGTCTTCTGCAGTTGTCAGAACAAATACAGATGAGTCCATGTCCACCTCATGTCCTCCCTTAGACCCAATTTCAGACATGGCAGAGGAGTCAGCTGAGCTGTTTGACCACAGTGTCGGCCATCTACTCCAGCCTGATGCTCAGTCCTTTATGGAGTCTGATGTTGGGTCTGAGTTTGAGGAGGAGGCAGAGCAAACAAGAGGGGAGAGCAGACGGCCCGCTCCATCTAAGGCCGCACCTGTTGTCTCCCAGGCCAGGCCTGATGCTCAGTCTTTGATAGAATCAGATGTTGGGTCTGAGGTTGAGGAGGAGGCAGAGCAAACAAGAGGGGAGAGCAGACGGCCCGCTCCATCTAAGGCCGCACCTGTTGTCTCCCAGGCCAGGCCTGATGCTCAGTCTTTGATGGAGTCAGATGTTGGGTCTGAGGTTGAGGAGGAGGCAGAGCAAGCAAGAGGGGAGAGCAGACGGCCTACTCCATCTAAGGCCGCACCTGTTGTCTCCCGGGCCACTATACACACCTCATCTTGCTGGGCCTTTTTTGAGACATCCCATGCAGATAAAACAGTTGCGATCTGCAAGATTTGTAAGAAGGGTATAAAACGTGGCAAAAATGTCAACCACCTGGGTACAAGCTGCCTAAACAGGCATTTGACAACCCACCACTCGGCCCGTTGGCAGGAGCATTTAAAGAACCCACAAAAGGGCCAAAGATTGGTCAGTCGGCCTCCTAGTTCTCCTCGCGCTCCTCCTCATGCTCCATCTGCTCCACCTGCTCCACCTGCACATCAGTCTGTTCCTGGCCCTGCTATAGTCACTCGTCACCTGTTGGCAGCCTCCACTGGCAGGGATGATGATATAGCAGGCAGTGTCGCATCTACCTCCAGCACACCACCAGCTGTATCATCTAGACGCCAAATTTCGATTCCACACATGCTGGAACGAAAAAAAATGTATACTCCCCGCCACCCACATGCCCAGCGTCTAAACAGTAGTTTGGCTAAACTACTGGCTCTGCAACTATTACCATTTAACCTGGTAGAGTCTGCTCCCTTCCGTGACTTCGCAAAATGTGCAGTTCCACAGTGGCAGGTGCCAAGTCGGCATTACTTTTCCCGTAAGGCCCTGCCATCCCTATACCAACATGTGGAAGGCAATGTAGTGTCATCCCTGGCCAAGTCAGTCAGCCGTAAGATACACTTGACGGCTGACACTTGGTCAAGCAAACATGGGCAGGGACGGTACATTTCTGTCACTGCTCACTGGGTGACACTGCTTGCCAGTGGAAGGGATTGTAGCCAGGGCTCGGTGCTGCAGCCAGTGTTGCCCCCACGTCTGCAAACAGCTGGTGGTGTCGCTGATCCGGGTAGATCGATCACTTCTACCCCCTCCTGCTCCTCCTCCTCTACCTCCTCCATGCCCTCCTCTGCAGAATGGTCCTTTGAATATGATGAGATACCACGTAAATGTTCAAAGGGCTATTCTATGTCTCAGGCCAAAAGGTGTCACGCAGTGCTGCAGCTTGTGTGTCTAGGGGACAGGCAGCACACTGCCCCTCAGATTCTTGGGGCTCTGCAGGCACAGGCCCAGAGGTGGTTGACACCACGCCAGCTGCAGCTAGGGATGGTGGTTACTGATAATGGGTCAAACCTCCTGGCCGCCCTTCGTCAGGGAAAGTTAACCCATGTGCCATGCCTGGCGCATGTCCTGAATCTCGTGGTACAGCGGTTTTTGAACTCGTACCCGGGAATGCAGGATGTGCTAAGGATGGCAAGAAGGGTGTGCAGTCACTTCAGGCGGTCGTACAGTGCCACTGCACGTTTGGCCGAAGTGCAGCGCGAGTTTCACCTGCCGGTACACCGCCTCATCTGTGACATGCCCACCCGCTGGAACTCCACCTTGGCTATGCTGCAGCGCCTGTACACGCAGCAGAGGGCCCTCAATGAATACCTATGCGAGTACGGCACCAGCACTGGCTCTGCGCGCCTGGGCTTCTTTTCACCACGGCAGTGGCTTTTGATTAAGGATGCATGCGCTGTCCTCTCGCCATTTGAGGAGGCCACAAGGATGGTCAGCCGGGACAGCGCATGCATCAGTGACACCCTACCGGTACTGTTTTTGTTGGAGCACACTCTGCGTGGCATTATGGACAGGGCACTGGAGGCAGAGCAGCAGGAGGAAGAGGAGGACTTCCTTGCCTCTCAAGGCCCCCTTTATCCTGAGAATCCTGACCCCATTATGCCTAGCTCCCAGAGGCCCGAGCAGGATCCAGGGGTGGAAGAGGAGGAGGAGGACGATTCTGCGGGAACTTTTGCAGGGTTTGAGGAGGAGGAGGAGGAAGACATGCGGCAATCTGCAAGGCCTAGTTTGACTCCCTCGGGACACTTTGGAGTAGTACGTGGCTGGGAGGAGGAGGAGCCCGTTGAAGATAATGTCGTTATGAGTGACCCCGAGGAGTCAGCTTCTCAGGCTTTCGCTAATTTGCGACGCATGGGAAACATCATGCTCCAGAGCCTGCGAAAGGACCCCAGAATCAAGGCCATTAAAGAGACTAACCACTATTGGTTGGCCACCCTACTTGACCCCCGGTACAAGTGTAAAGTCTCGGAGCTTTTCCCATCCACCCATAGAGTCCACAGGATCAAATCCCTTGAGGACAGTCTCAAGAGGAATCTGGTGAACATGTTCCCCGACTCCCGTAGGGTGCAGGGGCGGGGACAACCTACCATGGATTCTACTGGTGGTCACGAGAGGAGCGTTGGAGAAGGCGTGCGGTTGACGGATGCCTTTCGGTCTTTTTTTAGTCCTCACCGCCCAGGCCTCTCAGCTGCCACATCGCATCGACAGCGTCTGCATCACATGGTGGACGATTACGTGAGGGCACAAAGTGACACAGAGGGCTTTTCATGTGACGAATCCGATCCACTGGCATACTGGGTCTTAAGATTAGACCACTGGCCAGAACTGGCCCAGTATGCCATGGAGTTGTTGGCCTGCCCTGCTTCCAGTGTCCTATCGGAACGGGCATTCAGCGCAGCAGGAGGATTCGTCACAGACCATCGAACTAGACTCTCCACCGACTCAGTCGACCGTTTGACATTCATTAAGATGAATCAGTCGTGGATATCAAGCTTTGATGCACCTGATGCAGACCTTGTAGACTAGGCTATCGTTGTGATGTGGCAGTTGAGCCTCAGTTTAAGCCTGGACCATGGTGCCACCCTCAAACCCTCCTCTCATTCTCTTTACGTTCACAGAACCTCATTTTGGTTATGACAAAAACGACAATGTTTGCGCACCTGTTCCACAGGTGCACACCTTTACAATTTTTGGGCCTCCTTCAACACCAGCTCTTTGGGGTTAAGGTGGGGAGGCTATGCTAAAACAAAAACGACAATGTTTGCGCACCTGTTCCACAGGTGCACACCTTTACAATTTTTGGGCCTCCTTCAACACCAGCTCTTTGGGGTTAAGGTGGGGAGGCTATGCTAAAACAAAAACGACAATGTTTGCGCACCTGTTCCACAGGTGCACACCTTTACAATTTTTGGGCCTCCTTCAACACCAGCTCTTTGGGGTTAAGGTGGGGAGGCTATGCTAAAACAAAAACGACAATGTTTGCGCACCTGTTCCACAGGTGCACACCTTTACAATTTTTGGGCCTCCTTCAACGCCAGCTCTTTGGGGTTAAGGTGGGGAGGCTATGCTAAAACAAAAACGACAATGTTTGCGCACCTGTTCCACAGGTGCACACCTTTACAATTTTTGGGCCTCCTTCAACACCAGCTCTTTGGGGTTAAGGTGGGGAGGCTATGCTAAACAAAAACGACAATGTTTGCGCACCTGTTCCACAGGTGCACACCTTTACAATTTTTGGGCCTCCTTCAACACCAGCTCTTTGGGGTTAAGGTGGGGAGGCTATGCTAAACAAAAACTACCATGTTTGCGAACCTGTTCCACAGGTGCACACCTTTACAATTTTTGGGCCTCCTTCAACACCAGCTCTTTGGGGTTAAGGTGGGGAGGCTATGCTAAAACAAAAACTACCATGTTTGCGAACCTGTTCCACAGGTGCACACCTTTACAATTTTTGGGCCTCCTTCAACACCAGCTCTTTGGGGTTAAGGTGGGGAGGCTATGCTAAAACAAAAACGACAATGTTTGCGCACCTGTTCCACAGGTGCACACCTTTACAATTTTTGGGCCTCCTTCAACACCAGCTCTTTGGGGTTAAGGTGGGGAGGCTATGCTAAACAAAAACTACCATGTTTGCGAACCTGTTCCACAGGTGCACACCTTTACAATTTTTGGGCCTCCTTCAACACCAGCTCTTTGGGGTTAAGGTGGGGAGGCTATGCTAAACAAAAACTACCATGTTTGCGAACCTGTTCCACAGGTGCACACCTTTACAATTTTTGGGCCTCCTTCAACACCAGCTCTTTGGGGTTAAGGTGGGGAGGCTATGCTAAACAAAAACTACCATGTTTGCGAACCTGTTCCACAGGTGCACACCTTTACAATTTTTGGGCCTCCTTCAACACCAGCTCTTTGGGGTTAAGGTGGGGAGGCTATGCTAAACAAAAACTACCATGTTTGCGAACCTGTTCCACAGGTGCACACCTTTACAATTTTTGGGCCTCCTTCAACACCAGCTCTTTGGGGTTAAGGTGGGGAGGCTATGCTAAACAAAAACTACCATGTTTGCGAACCTGTTCCACAGGTGCACACCTTTACAATTTTTGGGCCTCCTTCAAAGCCAGCTCTTTGGGGTTATGGTGGGGAGGCTCCGCCAACACCAAAACTACCATGTTTGCGCACCTGTTCCACAGGTGCACACCTTCATAATTTTTACGCCTTCTTCAACACCAGCTCTTTGGGCTTACAGTGGTATGGCTCCGCCAACACCCAAACAACAATTTTTGCGCACCTGTCACACAGATGCATATCATTGTAATTTTTTTCCTTACAAAGGCAATTATTGCTTTCATTACCAGCACTTTCATAGGGATATGGTGTCAAGGCATCGTCCGCACCACCAAATGCCCAATTTTTAAGCATCCTTTACTTCTATTCAAAGTCAAGAGACAACAGTATTCATCCAAAACATCTCTAATCTTGTTCACTCTGCACTACATTGTGGCCCCTACCCCTAACCCTCAATGTATCCGTGCATATATGTCTGTTTCTTGTGAGATTTCAAGTTAAAGTGCACCAAACACCATTTTACATGAAATAAAGTGCAATTACATACATCTTTGGACTTCTTGAAACATTTGGTAATAAAAGCCCCATTGTGGAAATACACCCGTTAATTATATGCACATTTAAAGAGACAGCACCTTTTTCCAAAAAAACCTCTAATCTTGTTCCCAGTGCACTGCATTATGTCCCCATCATACACATTGGCTGAGCCGTTGATTAGGAGCAAAAGAAAGGTGCGGTTAAGCAAAAAAGTCATTTTTGAAGGTTTGGTATGCTGTAATTCTGGTTCTGGACATGCTACAGAGCTGAAACTTCACAGGTACAACTTTTAGACCCCCCAGACACTAAATCCAAAGAAATCTCTTTTTTTTTTTTTTTTTTTTTTTTTTCAATAATTGGCTATCTATCAAAAACGACAATTTTTAAGAACTTTTTTTTGTGTGATTAATAGTCCCTGGGGCATGACCCAGAACCCTAGGCACTTTTTAGGGGCATTTATTGGGTTTTAGGGCTTAAAAATGGTGTTTTTTGATTACAGAAGTTCGGGTCCCATTGATTTCAATGGGGTTCTGAAATCCGAACCGAACTTTCGTGAAGTTCGGGTGTTCTGGTCGAACCGAACTTTTCAAAAGTTCGATCATCCCTAGTCCCTACCACGGACATCCCCTCGGCACTTAAATCAGTAATCAGAGACATACCCTGGTCTGATCATTCTTTAGTGTTTCTTAAACTCAAGAGCACTCCCTTGCGTACTGGTCCGTCCCCATGGCGTCTGAACGAATCTCTTCTTCACAAACCGGTGTGGAAATCCACTATAGAAAAACTGATCCTAGATTATTTCGCCCGTAACGACTCACAAGACATAACTCCCTCCTCCCACAAAGCAGTCATCAAGGGCCATATCATTCAATTGGGGGCTAAACTTAAGTGCGAAAGACAGTTTGAACTTACTAACCTGGAACGGGAGTTTAGGGAGCATAAACGTTACCCGACCTCGGCTTCTCTGGGCAAACTCAATGCGGTTAAGCTTTCCCTTAATTTGGCTCTAACCACCAAGGCAGCTAAGAGTTTACATTGGCAAAATGCACGCCTGCTGGCTACGCAGGATATAATAGGACCTAGGCTTGCTTCTAAATTGACACCGAAATATAGAATTGTTTCTATGCCCAAAATTAAGTCTCGGTCCGGGGAACTCACGAGGAATCCTTTATCGATTATGGCTACCTTCCACTCCTTTTATTCTACCCTGTATGCTGACCCTAAGCCTTCCCAGGAACATGATATTGAGTCCTTTCTGGGACAGGTCCCCCTTCCACAAGTTAGCAGGAAATCGCGCTCCCTACTAGAAGTGCCTTTTTCCGAGCAGGAATTCCTAGTTGCCATTAAAGCTCTATGCACCAATTCTGCCCCTGGCCCAGATGGCTTCTCTAACCTATATTATAAGACTTATGCTGACATGCTCGCCCCTTACCTGGCAAGATTCTTTAACTCCCTCACAGGCACGGAACCTCTGGACTGATCCATGAATGCGGCTTTTATATCGGTCATCCCGAAACCGGGTAAGGACCATTCAGACGTTAGTAATTACAGACCCATTTCCCTTATTAATAATGATCTCAAGCTCCTAACAAAAATTTTAGCTACTCGCCTCTCCAGCTTCATTCATTCTTATATTCACAAGGACCAAGTAGGCTTCATCCCAGGCCGACAAGGGACCGACCAAATTAGAAGAGTGATCAATGTGGCTACTCTCTTGCGTTCGGGCTGGGATGGAGCCCCTCCCCAAGAGGGCTTCCTCCTATCCTTGGACCTACACAAGGCCTTTGACTCGCTCTCTTGGCCGTTTCTCTTCTCCACATTGGAGAGACGGGGTTTTGGCCCCTCCTTTTTGGCCATTCTCCGAGCCCTGTACTCCCACACCTCGACACGAATCAAAATGCAAGGCCTTTATTCTGATTCCTTTACCATCCACAGGGGTACACGGCATGGGTGCCCCCTTTCACCCCTAATTTTTGCCATTGCCTTAGAATCCCTAGCTATTGCTGTCCATCACCATCCTGATATACGTGGCATACACTGCGGCAATACAGTGCATAGATGTGTTTTTTTCACTGATGACATTATGCTATTTGTCACATCCCCCCTGATCTCGCTCCCTAACATCATATCACTCCTCAATAGCTTTGGGGCGGTCTTGGGTCTGAGGGTGAATATTAGAAAATCCCTGGCTCTGAACGTCAACCTTCCACAATCCCTGGTGTCTTGCCTAAAAGAACATTTTCCTTTTTCCTGGCATTCTGACTCAATACCCTACCTGGGGGTGCATATCACAGCCTCGATTTCTGATCTGCATTCAGCCAATTTTCCACCACTTATTAATAAACTGAAAAAGGACCTAGAGGACTGGGCAAAATATAATATTTCTTGGCTGGGAAGAATCTACGCAGTCAAGATGACCCTACTTCCGAGTCTCTTATATCTTTTTCGCGCTATCCCTATTCCGCTAGTGAAGTCACAAGTTGCATCCCTTCAATCACACATTATCAAATTTATTTGGGGCAGGAAGGGTCATAGGATCAATAAATCCACGATTTTTAGGTCACGTAAAAATGGGGGTCTCGGGTTACCGGACATTTGGAAGTATTACTTAGCGGCCCAACTGACACAATTTTCTGTTATATATGTTAAAGGAGAAAAACCTGACTGGTATTACATGGAAAGACAGGCCATCCCTCTCTATACTGTGGACTTCTTACTTCGGAGCCCTCCTGCCTCCCGCCCCCCAATCCTGGCTCCTACTCTCTCACATTCGTGACCTTATCCATAAGTCCAATAAGATCTCCTCCCCCTGGGGTCCTCTCAAACATATTTTTCATAACCCTGACTTCCCTCCTGGAACTAACATTGAGGCTTTCAAATGGTGGACGGATAAAGGCCTTTATAGAATTGGACACTTTTTTGATGCAAGAGGTCCTCTCTCCTACTCACATTGTTTAACTAATCTGAAGATGCCACCTGCAGAGTGATTTCGCTTCTCTCAGATCTCACACTTTTTGCTCACACTTCTTCGGGCCCCCTCACAGTAACCCCCTACGAGCAATGGTGCTCCAGAATTCAAGATATCAAGGGAGGGATCTCCCTCATTTATGCCTCTTTAATTTCTCCCGAGTATAAAACCTCCTACATGCTGAAATGGGAACAGGACCTGAAGGTAGACTGGGACCTTGATGTTTGGCATACCTGTGCTGGAAGAGCCTTTCGTGGGATCCACATTGTGGGCCTTATGGAGGCTAATGTTAAAACTTTTATGCGATGGTACATGGTACCTTCTCGCTTGGCGACAAATTTCCCTAACTCGTCCCCGGTCTGCTTCAGGGGCTGCGACCCTCTGGGTAGCCTATTACACGTTCTTTGGGAATGCCCAAAAATCTGTTCTTTTTGGAACCGGATGTTCCACACAATACAACGCGTTAGGGGGGTTGCGCTTGAGCAATCACCGATATATACTCTTCTGGGTCATCATCCTTCCAGGGTCCCCAAGCACACCCAGATTCTCATTTCTTATTTATTCCTAGTAGCTAAAACCCCAATAGCTAAACATTGGAAACAGTCTACGGTCTCCTTCCTGGTTGTGAGACGTAAAATTTCATGGATAATGACCCAAGAAAAGATGTACAGTATCTTGAATGATTCTAAGGCAAAATTTGAGTCAGTCTGGGAACCCTGGGCGACCTGAATGTAACACTTTAAGATGGGCTCGGTCGGAAGGACACTTTTTCCTTTTTTTTCTTAGGTTTTTCCCCTTTTTCTCCATTTGGATACCCATCTATGGGTAAGGTGGGATCGAACCATGGGATTCTTCTCCTCAACTCCCTCTCTATTCCCTCCCTTCCAACCCCTCTTTTCCTCCTTCCTCTTCTGCTGTTTCTCCTCTTTCTATTCCTCTTCTTCCTACCACTTACTCTATCCTGCTCCCCGTTTAAGTCTGTATACGAGGCATATGCCGTACCTCGTACCATAATTACACTGGTAGTTCTTGGCTAATACATACTTGGGTTTTTTCTTTTTTTGTGGCTTTGCCGGAAATTGCCTTTCCTCTCTTCAGGTTTTCAGAGACAAAGGCTGTTTTCCTCCATGTTATCTCTCAGCTGTCTTTAGCCGCTTCTCTCTGGGGCACAGTATGAGCCCATTAGGGGTGCCCCGGTGCGATCGGCTCTCACTCTATCTTGGAATCCAGCCATATTAGAAGTTTATTATTCATTAGCAGCTTTTTCAGCACTCGCTGGCCTTGTTTTCTTGCCAAGTCTATCTGTTCATGTACTGTTCTTTTTTTTTTAGTACTGTTCCATAGTGGGATCCTGAGGAACAACAACCCCAGTAACTTTCCGTATTAGGTGGAGATATTTGTTCCAATAGCCTCTAATATGGAGGCAAAACCACAATGTGTGAAACATGGAGGCAACTAGATTACACCCTCTGAAGCACAGGGGAGAAGCATCTGGGTAGATCCTGGCTAATCTGACGGCGACATAATACCATCTAGTGAGTATTTTAACATTCACTTCTATTAGAGATACGTTCATGATACCTTTGTAGGAGTGTTGGAGGGACTGGAACTATGCGCCTGAGTCACACTGTATATCCAAATCAGATTCCCAGTACTGAGCATAGGAGGGTTTATTTGCCTTGTCAGCCAGGGCAGAATAGATAGTAAAGATGCCTCCCCCTGATCCATAATTTTGGAACAGCATTGTTCATAGGTTGTAAGTTTTGGGGAGGGGGTCAGGTTTGTCTATCCAGATAGAATGTAGGAAGTGAGAAATCTGGGACAGTCTAAATTTCTCAATGGGAGGCATTTCAAATGTAATCATTCAGTATCTGAGAGAAATGGGACCCATTGGGTTAACCTCCCTGGCGGTATGATTCTTTCCGATTTTAGGTGCTGAAAGTGGTACAATTATTTTGCATGTAATTCTTAAGAATGAGCAGCCCAAACCAACTATTTACATATGATTTTTTTTTTTACTGTGCGTTCTTCATTATAACATCTCGGGTATGATAAAGTTTGAAACACAAAATCATAAATTATAATATAATAAATAACTATAAATAAGTGAAAGTGTATATATATATATATATATATATATATATATATACTGTATATATAAAATATATATATATATATATATATAAACACATAAAAAATACAGTAAAACTGCAGGAAAGGGCACTGGGGGTAATTTAATGTGAATTTATTTTATTTTGCAATGTATCAGTGTGTTTGGTGTGTTTTACTTTTGAATTTTCACCCCCCTGCAAGCATCACGTAGCAGGAGACGGAAGCCGGGTCACAGAGAGCATCGGGAGGAAGATCCACCGCCGCACATCGCCCGCATACATCGCTGGATCCCGGTGACAAGGTAAGTAACCCTTCTACCAGGATCCAGGGATGCTTCTGGCGGTACCCCGAGTGTGGCTCGGGGTTACCGCTTTTGGCACTGAAATGTAACCCTGAGCCACACTCGGGAATACCGCTAGGAAGGTTAAAGAAGTGTCCTATTCTTAAGAGTCCTTTGTTGAGCCACCAGTGAAAGGCTTGTATATTCAAACCCAGGGGAATAGAAGGGTTATTGAACAGGTGGGAAAGAGGTTTGGTACTAGAAATTAAAGAAGCTTGTTTATATAGAGCATCACACAATGCCAGGGAGTGAGAGAGGGTGGGGGCGAGTACTGTGGGTCTCCATTTAGGAGGATTCCAGAGCAGAAAGTCTATAGTGTGCAGGGGAACTGCCTGTTTTTCCATAGCTATCCAATCAGGTTTGGGACCCCTAGAGTATACTGTGGAGATTTGAGCTAATTGCGCAGCCTGATAGTACCACCATAAATTGGGTAGGCCCAGCCCCCTTGACTTTTCAGTTGGCAGAGGACTTCTTTAGGGCAGCGGTAACCCTTCTACCCCCAGACAAAGCTGATGGTTTTCTCGATTAAAATTTGAGAAGTAGCATTTTTTTATCGGTATGGGGAGGGACCTGAAGAGGTACAGAAGACAAGGTAGAAGAGTAATTTTGATAGAGTTCATCCTTCCCAGCTAGGATAGATCACATTTTTCCCATTTTTTTAAATCCGGAACATGGGGGGATAATTAACAGAGAAAAGTTTGTCAATGTTGTGGGGTAGATTAATTCCCAAATAGGAAATGGAGTCAGAGGACCAGGAGAAGGGAAAATGGTGCCTCAACTGGTCTACTAGCTGCAGAGAAACCAAGATGTTCAGTGTTACAGGCTTGGAGACATTTACTTTTAAGTCTGAGATAGAACCAAAGTCTTGGAGCAGTTAAAATACATTAGGGGTGGAGATCAGGGGGGATGTGATACAAAGCAGTAGGGTGTCCGTGAACAACGCGCATTTATGTTCCTGGGCACCACACAAGACTCCCTTAATATCAGGGTGTGATCTAATGGCAATTGCTAAGGTTCCAATAGCTATTGCAAAAATTAGAGGAGATAAGGGACAGACCTGTCTGGTCCCTTTTTTGATGTCAAAAGTGTTAGAATAATGACCCATCAAACTAACCTGTACTTTCAAAGCAGAGAAAAGAGACTGAATGATTCCCAAGAATTTAGAGCCGAAACCCCATCTTCCTAGTATTTCAAAAAGGTAGGGCCAAGAGATGGAGTCAAAGGCCTTCTGGAGGTCAATGGACAAATGAAAGCCTTCCTGTGGGGCACCCCCATTCCAATGAGAGTGTAGCAACAAATTATATCTTTGGCTCTCCTAACTTGATTTGGGCCCTGCCCCCCAGAGATGAAATCTACCTGGGCCTTGTGAATATATTTAGCTATAAAGCTCGACAGTCTCGATGCAAGAATTTTCGTCATAAGTTTGAGGTTGTTATTAATTATTAATACAGTAAGTGATATCGGACGATAATTACTAACATCACTTACATCTTCCCAGGTTTGGGAATAACAGAGATATATGCTGAGTTTCAATCACTGTCCAGGGGGTTTCCATCTCAAAGGGAGTTAACAAATCGAGCCATATGGGGGGACAAGGAAGGGCCACATTTCTTATAATAGGCGACCGAAAAAACGTCAGGCCCAGGCACTGATCAATAAAAGAGATATAATAGATAACTTCAAATAAACAGAGCACTGTTCCTTAAATCATGGACAACTGTTGCCACGCTGCTCCTTAATCTCTGTCAAGCAATCAGACAGCAAAGGATTCTTTGCTACCTGCCTGGAGCATCAAAGGGGCAACTTCACAGGGTCAATCATAATATTCTGTAGAGTAATGTATCAGTGAGTATAGTGGGTCTCAGAATTCGCCCCGCCAAAGGGGAGAACCCTAGGAGACACCCTGGATGACATTCCAGCTGTATCTTAACAACAAATATGCCCAAGTATATCTAAGGGAACGTATAAGAAAAACCTTGAAATCTTTAAGACAAATTAGACTTTAAACTTGTCAAACATTGGGGAATAGAAATTCCAGGCCCCTCTACCAACCCCCCCCCCTCTTGGAGGAGTTCCCCAGGAAACACAGAGGCAAACTCATGATAAAAGCTAGCATGAATCACGGGGAGAGGAAAGCCGTCTGAAAGATCAGTTCCATAAAGTGCAAAACAGGATCCAGTTGTCCTTAATCCAAATGACTTCCTCAGGGAGGTTGACAGTCCCTTGACCTCTTCGTTTCTTGTTTCTACCAAACTGGAGTAAGTGGACTAGGAGGAGAAAGCCTTTTGGCAGAAGAGGGACCCCAGGTGGTGGAAGGAGGAGGGATTTCTTTGGCAATCAGCCCCAGGTGTAGGAGCTGGTCACCTTCAGTAAATGATGAGAAGCTGTGGGCCTTGTTCAGATACAAAAAGTTTAAAGGACCATCTGTATGTTATGTCCCTTTGAGCCAGAACTTGAAGGAGGGGTTTCAGAGAGTGACATCTTTGAACGGTGAAGGGGGAGAGGTCTGCAAAGACCTAGACCCGATGCCCCTGAATAGTGAGCCCATCTGAATTCCTGGACAATTTCATCACCTCTTTTTTGACAGAGTAAAAGTGGGGTTTAACAATATTGTCTCTCAGTAGACCATCAGATCGTATTGGTTGCAAGGCTCTGTGCACCCTGTCCAATTCCGAACGGTGTTCTGGGACGTCTGGGATTAAGTCCTTGAGGAAAGAACAAATTGCTTGGTTAACTTCTTTCACTGATTCCAGGAGTCCTCTGACTCTAAAGTTGTATCATCTTGAATGGTTTTCAAGGTCATCTATTTTGGACAATGCAGGTTCCAACTGATGCTGGATATCCTGTATGCTGGAAGTGTTTTTGGTTAATTCTAGCTACAGATTGATCAGCCATCATTTTCATGACTTCCATCCGTGATCCCAAATGCTGCAGTTTAGCATGGGTGGGGGAGTTGATCTGTGCAGCTGTTTGAGTCAGATCCCCTGGACAGCATTGTGGAAAAAGTGGCTATCGTGGAAGGGAAATCAGTAGGGGTTATATGGGGATTTAGTGCCCCCTTCTCACATGCATCTGGGGTGGCCAGAAAATCACTCATGGGTGTCAGGATAAGCTCTTCACATGTCCTCCCAATCAGTGATTCAGTAGATGCTGGGGAAGGAACAGAATGGGACTGATTACTCACTGTTACATGTACTATAGTAGGTATTGAAGGGCTTGAGGCGTCTTGGTCAGCTTTGGATTCTTCTGTATCACAGTCTGTGCCTCATGTGGTAGCGGCGGTCATCTAGGATAGACCTGCCTGCCGCGGGATGTGGTCCAGCTGACTGGATAGGTTCCTCCTAGCAGAGCCTCCAGACATCAGAATATTCCCTGGGTGTTTCCAGGTCAATTGCTGGTGGAGCAGGACATGAACGAGTGCTCTGAAGGCTGTGGCAGGAATCAGAAAATCAGAGTGGTGCAAGGCTCCAAAGCCATCTTAGAGTTTTCTGTGCATGCGCTACCCACCATTATGTTTTCATGTTATCCTCTTACAACCATATCTCCCATCAAAGAGCATATCTGCTAGCTTCTAAAACTATGGCTAGAATATTGTCAGTTTCAGTGATACATGTCAATAATCAGTCCTTGTATAGGTATCCTGGGAACTCATCACTCATTGCTGTACTATTGACTGGCAAGTTACTACATTTATTTGGTAGAGTCACTTTTATAGCTATATATATATATATATATATATATATATATATATATATATATATATATATATATATATATATATATATATATATATATATATATATATATATATATATATATACTGTTGTCCATGGTGGGGGAAGGTGTAACAGTGTTAATGAATACTGAAAAAAATGACAGAGACTATCTGATTATAAGTGATCACATCAATAGTTCATGAATATAATAATATAATTTACAGAAGTTTATCTTAGCAAAAATCATTACTCCTCTATTAAAGCAGCCTAATTTACAGTAATTATAATACAATTACGGTAATCCTCTGTTAGATTAATCACAGCAATTATAGGATATTGTAATTACTAAGAAATCAAAGACTCTATTTGAAATTGTTAAATCTGTAAGCTAATATAATTTCAAACAAATATAAAATAGGCAATTTTATGGGAGAAAGCCATTCTGTATTCCCCTGAGGAGATTAAGATGAGTTTTTCATAAACAATACAGAATACAACCCCTCAACAATAGCCACAATGATATATCATTAAGATGGCTTTAGTTGTGTGGAAATTATTTCATTTTTTTTTTCCTCTGGCGTGACCATAGGGTTTATTTATTTTAGAAAAGAGGCAATAAACAGGACACTATGCACTTTTCATGTTATTACTTCCGTGGGATTGCAAAATATGAGAGATATATGAGTGCTATAAAAAGAAAGGATTTTTATATTGCTGTAGATTTCTTTTAACATAATGAGTCCTTTATACAAGGCTTATGAACACTAGTCATGACTGGACAGGGAAAAATTGACTCTTTTAGACTAAAAAAACAAGTTCACTTTTTTCACGTCATGCTTGTTGTTCATTATTTATTTTTCAGTTTTATTACAATCTTTTCTTTCGCTATTTTCATAATTCTTTGCCTTGCTGGGCATTTGTATCCTTTTTTTTTATATTCTACTGACTGTTCCTATTAATTTATATAGAAAAGAGTTTTTTATGTAAAATACAAAATGGTTGCCATATACAGCTTTAACCTGTTACTATCCATCATGCTCAGTGAAACTTTCACTAGCCTCATCAGTGTATTTCAGATGTTAAACATATAAGATAATTGTTTTACCCACTAAATAATTTTTATTCTTGTCTATCCAGTTCTAAAATGTACACACCACTTCCACATAGCACAGCCCTATTTTCTGGCAGGGCAGGATACCTGATTTTTTTTTGCTTCAGTTAAAGTGATTCTTAAGTCTCGTTTTTTTTTTTTTTTTTTTAATAACAAACATGTTATATTTACCTCCTCTGTGCAGTGGTTTTGCACAGAGCAACTCAGATCCTCCTCTTCTTGGGTCTCTTGCTGGAGCTTCTTGCCCTGCCCTCCTGTTGAGTGCCCTCACAGCAAGCAGCTTGCTATGGGGGCACCCGAGCCGAGGCACAGCTCCATGCACCCATTCAGATGCGTAGCTGCCATTCAGCTCTGCCCCCTCTCTCTCCTGATTGGCTAGTTGAGTTTGATTGACATCAGCAGGAGCCAATGGCGCCGCTTCTGTGACTCAGCCAATCAGGAGGGAGAGTCCCGGACGGCTAAGGCATTCATGGACATGGCTGGAGAGAGGGATTATAGAATGCATTGAGATAAAAAACCTTCTGACTCTACAACCCCTTTAAATAACACATACAGTAAAAGTCATTTCCTTCCACCTGTCAATGGCCAGTGGTAGGAAAAATAGCAGACTAAAAAGATAATTTCTTTGTCACTGTTCTCTCCAAAAAGAGGCTGATTTGGGTAATTACACTGCTTGTATAAAATAAAAATAAAAAAGGATGTAGTTAAGGGATTTATCCACTTGCCGACCGCCGCACGACTATTTACTGCGCCAGTCAGCCCCCCTACAGGCAAAGCAACGTAGACCTACGTCGCTCGCCCATGAGCCTGTAGGGAGAAAGCGCACGCCACCGGTGGCGCACTCCTGCCCCCAGTGGCGCGCTCCTGCCCCCGGCGGCGCGCTTCTGCCCCCGCTCGTTCCCTGCCGAGCCAACGCGTGTGACCAGCGGCACCGATGGCTGCTGGCCACTCGCCATCACCCACAGGAGAGGGAGAAAGACAGACGGCTGATGTAAACAAAGCCGTCTGTCATTCTCATTGAAGTAGGCACAGAGGCTATGCGATCCTGCTATATAGGATCGCAATTCTCTGTGGTTACTTCACTAGCCACGCCCCCTGACAGTAAAAATCACGTCCCTAGGGACACACTTAACCCCTTGATCACCAATAAAGTTAACCCCTTCCCTGCCAGTGTTATTTTTACAGTAACAGTGCATATTTATAGTACTGATTACTGTAGTAATGTCACTGGTACTCCCAAAAGTGTCAAAAATGTCAGTCAGGGATCCGATATGTCCGCCGCAATGTCGGAGTCCCGCAAAAAAAAAATCGCAGATTGCCACCATTACTAGTTTAAAAAAACAATAAAAATGACATAAATCTTTCCCGTAGTTAGTAAATGCAATAACTTTTGCGCGAACCAATCAAAATACGCTTATTGCAATTTTTTTTAATTTTAATGTTAAAAAATTTTGATTTTTAAATTTTTTTGAGAATTTCATATAAAAAAATTGAAAAATATTGTTATTTTTTCAAAATTGTTACTCTTTTTTTGTTTATAGCGCAAAAAATAAAAATTGAACAGGTTATCAAATACCACCAAAAGAAAGCTCTGTTTGTGGGAAAAAAGGGAAGTAAATTTAATTTAGGTACAGCGTTGCACGACCGCACAATTATCCCTTAAAGTCACGCAGTGCCGAATTGCAAAATAGGGCCTGGTCATTGAGCAGCCAAATCCTCCGGGGCTTAAGTGGTTAAGGGGCTGGCACCCTCGACATCCCCTCTGACCCTATCCACTTTATCCATATGGGATTTACTACATTCTCATTACTCCTGGAAGTATAATTCTCCACTAATGCTGCTTCTTGGTCATTCTTATTTTTTGCCAGGATCTATGGATAAAGGGTTTAGGTGCTGGTTTAGAGAATGTCAGCCCCAGTTACATCTAATTCTTGAGAATAATAAGTTAAAACCGTTACAATCTCTTTGCGGAAACATTGAACCCACTATCATGGATCAATCGCGATATGCACAACTATCCCATTTCATGCATAATTTGCCACAGCCACTTCTTACGCTGTCTGAACTGAACCATGTTGAAGCTATTATATTCCAAGATCCACCTCCCACATTGTATATCATTGTTTTACAAAGCTTTACTATCCCTCCACGGCCCTTGATATCTAGGTATCACTGATGAACAAAATGATAAGATTATGCAGCTAGCCCATGTATCCTCTATTTCATCTAAAATGGAGGACATAAATTATAAACTCCTTATCCGCTGGTATTATGCTCAGAATAAATTACATTCAATGTCCTCTGTGGCATCACCTTTGTGTTAGAGGGATTGTGGCAGCATCGCAAAGCATGGACACGTTTTTTTGACTTGTCCACCTATCCAGGGGTATTTGAAGGCGGTCGCTGACACAATTTTCATTATACAAAAATGTGAAATAAAGACAGAACCTTGGTCTATGTTATTTCATTGTTCAGCAGTGTCAATAGGCAGATATAGGACCTCAATCACTCCATATTTACTGAACGTTTCAAAATCTTTGATTTCTTTGTATTAGAGACAACACACTGTTCCCACCGTAGCCCAATGGCTACAAAAAGTTGATGATCTATGTTTTTTTAGAAGAGCTAACATGTTTGGCTACAGATAAAGTTGTTAAATACTCAAAAATATGGGCCTGCTGGCATGAGTTTAAAACTCCTGCCTCATATAGTAATATTGTCCTAGGTGTATGACGGCCTCGTTACAAACATTGATGCTTCGGAGTTCATTAGAAGAGAAAGGGAAAAGAAAATTCTCTGTAATGTAAATGTTGTAACAGAACTAATGCACAGATATGCCCCTAATCCCATATGTTTTTTTTTCCCTTTGTTTTGCTCTTCTCTCTTTCATGTTATAATAACATAAAAAACAATGCGTATTTACGGGGATGTATTGGTATGATACTTTATATGGTCTTATAAGACGTTCTGTTTGTTTATATTCCTTGTTGAAATATTCCATAAAAACATAATAAACTAAGGCTTGGTTCACACTACGTCGCTCCGACTTAGGGGGCAACCTGTGAAGTCGCGTGCAGCGTGACTTCGGCACGACTTGCACGGACTTCATAAAATGAATGTAGAATAATGCATCGGGCTTACTATCCTTTTTGACATTGCCCAGATGATCCTACCCAAGCGCAATGTCCGTGGTGTAAAGTCACACGGCCTACACTTTTACATCGACTCTGGGAATGTCCTCATATCAGCAATTTTTGGGACAGCGTGCTGGGTTATATTTTTCTTATTTCGGGTATAGGTGTACCTAAGACTCCTCCTACCTGCCTTTTTAACTGCATATCCTTTTCTTCACAATGGACCCACCTCTGCCTCTTGGCAGCACGCAGAACGATTATGTCTAACTGGATTCACTCCACCCCACCAAATCTCTCACAGGTCCAACAATCTTTGCTGTCTTTATGCCAACTGGAAAGACTTGACGTGATGCTTTCCAACTCACGTACTACCCCGAGATTTCTTACCAGATGGAGATCATTTCTGGAATACACATTTTCAGAAGAGAGCTTGACAGATATGCCCTTTTAGATTCAATGAATGGTATTCTTCTAGGGACACGGCCGATTTTTTTGGCAACATAAGGGTTGCAACCTAGATAGGCTCAGGCTGAATCTTGAATCTCTAATTCCCCCCCCCCCCCTTTTCTTCTGTTTTTTTTTTTTTTTGGTGTTTGTTTTGATTTTTTTGTTGTTTGTTTCTTTTTTCGTGTTTTTTTTTTTTTTTCTGTTTTTCTCCTTTTTTTTTCTTCGTTGTCTATTTATGCAAAGCCTTGGAGTGTTTGACTCAAGAAATTGGCTGCATTAACACTGCTTTATATTTTTTGTCTGATTTTGTATGTAAAAAGGATAATAAAAATTAAAAAAAAAAAAATGAATGTCTATGCAAGTCGCTCCAGGTCGCCGCGAAATAGTACAGGACCCTTTTTCTAAGTCGGAGCGACTTGTGTCGCTCCTATTAGAATGGCTCCTGTATCAGTCAATGGACCGCGATGGTGCACGACTTGTCAGGCTGACCAAGTCACCTGGCAAGTCGTGCTAGTGTGAATGGAGACTAAGAAGTACTTTTTTACTTGTTTAAAAAAAAAATGTAATGTGATGGGGGCAAAGTTAATGTGCCCTATTGTTTCATGTGAATTATCCATTTCACTGACAGGTCTACCCATTCAAACTTCCATTAACATAGGTTTAAACCTGTGTTATAATGTCCAGTAATGTAATGCACAGAAATGCATGGTGTATATGCATCACCATTTATTCTGAATGCCAATTCAATACATGTAAAGGAAAAAAAAATCGCACCAGTGCAATATTGTACCACAATGCACACAAGTGAATATAATATTGTGATGGTACACTGAAATGCCAACAATAGTACAGGTAAAATTATTTTTTTTCTTTGTCGTTCAATTTTTAATGGACAAAACAAAAGTACAAAGATACTGCCAGCAGCAGATATAAGAAAATACAAGGATATCACAGGTCACATTAAAATAAAAGAGCAAAAGTATGAACATACTGCATATTGACAAGCCACTAATACGCCATTAACAGGAAATCAGATATACACATAAAAAAACAAGTAAACATAAAAGAACAAGTATAGGTACAGGTGTGATATAGTAAATTATGTTAATTGATCCATGTGGACCAAGGCTCCCAAAATGAGTTGAAAGGCCACTACCCGACCATTCCATAGGGCTAGTGTGTGTTCATTGGAAGAATGCAGGTTTTTTTGTTTTTAATAAACTTTTATTGAAAAAAAATGGAAAAGGAACAATAACAACAAGTAGCGAGATGGCAAGGCCAAATGATATAAAGTAAGACAACTTAGTACAACAGAGAGCATCGTACATTGTACCCAAATCCCGGTGTCATTAATACAGGAAAGTAAAACATAATATGTCAAAGTAGAACGGGCCAAACTACACCATATCAACTCATAGGTACAGTACATAGGTGTGCAAATGTATCATGGGCGCGTGCCCTAGCTATAATAGACAAAACGAGTGAGTGGTAAGTCTAAGAGGGTTTCCATGTGAGGAAGAAGCACTCTTAAGTGGGATGCAGAGAAAAACGTAACGAGGAGGGGGGAGGGGCCTACCCTGTCCCAACTACCTGTAGACATGTGGAGGGGGCAGTGGGGGGGCAGCAAAAGTTATATCTAGATGGGGTACCCCAGGAATGGGCACCCCCAAGGGGAACTAGCTGTGTCCGATTCCATGGGATGACCATCCGATAGTGTTAGCAAACGACTCCCCAGTGAATGAGGGAACATAGGGACAGTGGAAAATAGGAAGGGGGGTTAGGATGAGCAGCACTAGGAGACAGACGCAAGGAGCGCCTCATGACAGAGGATGTGGAGGACAGAGAGGCGAGGAGGAAGGGAAAATAAGAGAAACAAGAAGTGGGAGGGAGAATGAGGAAAGAGGAGAAAAAAAAAGGAGGGGGAGGGGGGAGGGAGGGAGACAACAGTATGCCAGCTGGCAGATAGGAGTTGTGGTGCATTCCCCCAGGCTTGGGCTGGGTGACAGAGGTAAGCTGCTACCATATATCATATCTAACTGGTCATTAGACGGCGGTAATCATCCGAGAAGGAAAAGTCGATCCATAGGGCCCAAGTGTCATAAAACTTGTATAGGGTATCGAGAGTCTGAAGGGTTAGATCCTCCATTCGGGAAATCTTGTCCACCCTCCGTAGCCAGTCTGCTAAAGTGGGAGGGGAAGGGAAAAGCCAGCGGCAGGGGATACACATTTTGGCTGCAGAGATCAAATGAAACATCAAGGATTTTCTGTAGATCCATTGGGAAAGGGAGGTGTGGTGAAGAAGGTATTGAGCCGGGGTAAAATCCAGGGTGAAGGTAGTGATGCAGACGATGAGGGCGTGTATTTCCTTCTAAATAGGCTGGATCAGTGGGCAATCCCACCATATATGCAGAAGGGATCCGGTATGGAGGCGACAACGCCAGCACAAAGGAGAGAGTTTGGCCGAGATTTTATGGAGAACGTCAGGGGACCTATACCAGTGCGCAAAGATTTTAAAGCCATTCTCTTGGGCTAAAACATTTCAGGAACGCTTGTGAATGTGGGAGTAGATGCGAACCCAATCGTGCGCAGCCTATTAAATTAGGGTGTGCACCCCAAAGCTCAAACACACGTATTTGTGTGTCTACATATATATGACCCCAGCACATTTATCTCCCTGCCGGCACATTGAAAGGCAAGTGCCTAAAGACTTCTCTTATGGCAGAGCCAGTAAGAGAGAGATTTTTCCCATCTTCCTACCAGCACAAAAAGTGATAATGTTAATGTACATGGGGTGATTAGGGTGTGCCCAGGCACACCTGGCACACCCTGTGCGCGCGTCTATGCCAATCGTCTTCTGACAGGGTAATAGACAGATCTCCCTCCCATTGACTACGTAATTTAGCAATTCGGGGGGGGGGTTGTTGCAGTGAAGGAAGGGAGTATAGAAAGGAAACAAGAGGGCGTTGGGGGCCAGGAGTGTTACAAAGGGTTTCAAAGGGGGTAAGACCCCTATGCCGACACGAGACGTCAGGGGTGCGGAGTAGGAAGTCTCTCAATTGCAGGTAGTTGAAAAACTGAAGTTGAAGGTCTGGGTATCTCCGGGTGAGATCCGAATATAAAAGTAAATTGCCCCTGTGAAAACAGAGCTCAGCCCTTCGGGTGCGTTAGTCAAAGATCCTGCTGAGAAAGGGTAAGTGAGGCCAGGTGGGAAATCTGGGTTCTGGGCCAGGGGGACTAAGGGGCCTGGCGTAGAGGCTAGGTGTAATTTTTTGCATAGATGCCGGAAAATGGTGATTGTGGGGTTGATTAAGGGGTGTTTGTAGCAAGTAGCTGGAAACGAAGAGGGCGAAATCCAAGGAAGGTGGTGGATGGGGATGGAGGAGAACGACTCTTCCAGAATGACCCAGTCCTTGAGGAGGTGATGTTTATGCCAATCTACAACCCTCGACAAATGACAAGACAAGTAATACTTCTTCAAATGTGTTAGACCCAGACCACCCACCTCTTTCGGGGCAGTTAGAACATCCCAGGATAATCAGGGATGTTTCGAGCGCCAAATGAAGGAGGTACAGGTAAGTCGATAGGAGTGAAACGCCGGGGGGGATCCTGAGGGGGACAACCTGTAGCACATAAAGTAGTCTGGGGAGGATGTTCATTTTTATGACCGCCAACCTACCAAACCATGAAAAGTGGCCCGACTCCCACTTTGAGAGGTCGGACTTAACGGTTCGTAAAAGTGGCAGATAATTTTTCGTGTATAGTTCGGTAAGGACTGAGGGGATTTGTATGCCTAGGTATGTGATGGCGGAGGGTTTCCAGCGAAAGGGAAAGTTGTCTTGGCAGAATTTCATAACATGCGTTGGGAGGGATATGTTAAGGGCTTCGGACTTAGCATAATTAATTTTCAGGTTGGATATAAGTTGGAAAGCGTCAAGGTCTCAGAGAAGGTTAGGCAGGGAAATGGCCGGGTTAGTCAGAAAAAGCAGGATATCATCGGTGAAAGCCGCTAATTTGTACGTTTTGTGGGCTATAGTTACACCATTGACATCAGGGTTAGAGTTAAGATGGCGAAGAAGGGGTTCAAGAGTAATAATATAGATTAGAGGGGAAAGGGGACAACCCTGCCCTGCATCTGACAGACCCCGACTAACCCGCACCCTCGCTGACGGTGACAAGTAGAGGGCCGAAATGAAGTGCAACATACGACCAGAGATGCCCAGCGACTCCAATGCTGCAGTCATGTAGTCCCAGGCAACTCTGTCGAATGCCTTCTCCGCGTCGAGTGAAAGGAAGAACCCGGGTGTGTGGGAGGAGGTGAGCCAATGGTGGATATTGAGGACCTTGAGGGTGTTGTCCCTGGCCTGACGGCCAGGGACGAAGCCCACCTAATCGAGCGAGTTAATATCAGGTATATGGGGTAGTAGCCGGTTGGCCAGTACTTTGGCATATAATTTGATGTCAACGTTGAGGAGGGAGATTGGTCTGTAATTAGGGACTAAAGAGGGATCCTTACCAGGCTTAGGGATAACTGTAATGTGGGCCCCGAGGTATTCAGGGTTCAGGGAAGGAGTTGAAGGCATTCAGCATAGGAGATATTATGGTGTCTACAAAGGTTTTGTAGTATCCCACGGTCAGACCGTCAGGACCCGGGCATTTCCCTGGCTTAAGTTGTTTAAGAGTCATCTGGACTTCTGTCAAGGAGATGGGGACATTTAGATCCGTCAAAATTTCAGGCAAGAGGGGCGAGGGGGAATATTTGTGCAAGAAAGCTTAGATACGGTCGGCCCTATCCGGCAAGGAAGGGTGGGTATGGGTGGGGTCCAGATTGTATAGCGAGCGATAATAGGGCAAAAACTGGTGGGCAATATCAGTGGTGGAAGTGACCTTCTTACCCTGCGGGTCCGCGATCTAGTGGATTGTCCTGGCCGCACGTCGGGCTTGAAAAGCCTTGGCCAGGAGTTTGCCAGATTTATTGCCGCAGTCATAAAAAAGTTGCAATGCGAACTTGCGTTTGGTGACGAAATCCAGTTACTCCAGTAGGTCCTCTCGAGCCTGTGTAAGTTATGTCAAAGTTTGCAAGGCAAGAGTGCGTTTATGAGAGTGAGTAAATGAGGGCCTGTGAGAGTGGAGATACGTGCACGGCGGTCTTTGTTGCGTTTTTCGGCTAGGGCAATAAATACTCCCCTAATAACACACTTATGTGCTTCCCACAAGGTGGCGGGGGTCACATCTGGTGTGTCATTATGGGCAAAATAGTCCCACAGGGCAGAAGTCAGCTCCGAAACATACACAGGAAGAATGCAGGTTAACTAACGCTATAGCTTCTGAGGAGTTTGGAGCGGATTGGGATTTCCATTGTCTGGTGATCATGAGCCTGGTTGCAAGTAAAATGTGTATTGTTAGTGTGCGGAATGGGGTGGGAACTTTGTCTATATCCAAACTCAGGATGGCCAGAGCTGGATTAGGTGACAGGAGGGCTCCCGTCAATTCTGGGATCAATTGAAATAAATTATCCAAAAGCTAGTTACACATTTACAGGACCAAAAGATGTGTAAAAGGCTTCCTTTTGGCCACAGCCCTGCAAACATAGAGGAGGCTGAGAAGGGGACATCTGGGCTAGATGACGAGGGGTGAGGTACCAATGGAGGGCAATCTTCTACGCCAGTTCCCAGTGTGAAATACAATGTGTGATGCCATAAATTACTTTAAGGGCTGTGCACCAATGCCAGGGTGAGTTGGAGTGATCCTCTTTCTAATTCAGAAAGGGCTTGGATTTAGTAAAGAAAATGTGTCTTGTTAGATATTATAAAACATTGAGATGCGTTTAGATGGCGGGGGGGGGGGGGAGGAGTAAAAGTGCTTAACAGGAGCTGGCAAATGCAGGTCAGGGGGAGTACACAGGTGTAACCTGAGAACTCTAAAACTGGAGAATCCACAATCTTGTGAAGCTGTGCATGGTAGCCAATCAGTTTCTAACTTTGGCTAGTTCAAATAAGCTTTGACAAAAAACCTGGAAGCTGATTGGGTTCTCTTCAGAGCTGTACCAGATATTTCTCATTCCAGTTTGAGTTAATCAACCCCTTAGATAGATAAGCTCAGAATGAACAGGGTGAATATAATTGGATCCTAGAGCAGCTCACTTCTCTCCATAAAGTGCAAAGTCCTTTTACAGCCTCCCATTTCTCTGCTTTTTAATTCTGTTACACTGTATAATTGCCTGCTGCAAGACAGGCAACAGAATGTATGTCCAGTGGTTTGATGGATGAAAATACTTGTGAAACAAGCTATAGGTAAAACACACTTTATGCCCATAACTTCAACCCTCGTGTACATGTTTTTATATTTTGTCAGCCTTTAAACAAATAACTTAATAAAGTAATTTAAAGACTATTGTTGTTTGTTGCTGCTCTTTAATTGCTGTGTTGGATTGACTTAGAATTAGTCAACACATTGCATTTCTGGTCCTTCATCGTGTCAGCTGTGGAAAGATTGATAAAATGCAAATGAACAAATCATTAATGAGTACGAGTTATGAATCTCTCAGGCAGTTCAGGACCCTATCAAATCCTGCACCTATTACTTTGTGTGATTGATGTACTATTGTAAGTGATTGTTCCTGATCTTATTAAATCTTATTGATTTTTTCCCGGTTTCTATTTTATGCAGGACCAGGCGTGGACTATTATGAATGTTGCTGAACACCGTTAATCAAGCTTACACAGCTATTTTGATGGGAAACAATTAAAACTCCTGTGCTATATCTTGCAGTTGGCTGCGGAAATATGAACCTCAGCTTGATAATATTAAAAAAAATTGAATTCTTCTCCAAGCAGTATAAACCAGTTTACATTTATGTCTCTGAAATAGCAAATAATAAAGTATATGTATACATTGCATATATGATTAAGTATAAAATAATCAGCAATTAATCCACAGCTTATGTTTTTTTTTAAAGGCCATGAAAAACAGAGATAGTCTGCATTTGGTTTATATATTTTTTAGGCCTGTAAAGTTGGGATTTATTAAGAAGAATATTAAGGCGAAAGTTCATCTTCCCCTTTATTCTTGAAGAAGGGCTCTTTGAAATCTGAACATATCTCTGAATTCATTCAATGTTGAGACGGGCTGGTTGTTAGAGTGATGCTCCTAAAGATATGTATAAAACTAATACAATATAGAACTGTATAGGCATGACTGTTCTCTGAAATGTGATCAAAATGGGAACAGACCACAGGTCTTCTGTGGTGTCATAAAATGCATAGGAACCTTCGTGCCACCTACTGGAACTGGATCGCTCTGAAATGAAACTCTAGGGTGTCAGGTTTACCCCAGAGCCACTGAAAGTGCAGATGTTGCACCGCAGACTAAACCAACACTCAGAGATTACTGAAACAAAAACAGTTGACTTATGTTGACAGAATCAAACACAATACAGAATCAAAAATTAGGAATGGAGTCAAACAAGTTGTATGTCAAGGTAAGTGGTAAGCAAGTGAGGTTAGTAAATATGATAAAGGTCAGAGTGGGCAGCAGGCAAAAGCAGTAAGGAAGGCAATACTGAATGTAAATTCAAAAGAACAAAATAGCCACACAGGTAGCAATATATTTTTGACTAGACACAAACTGAGTGTTTTAGACTTGAACCAGGTCAGGAACTGAAGTGTGACCATGCCATGGTGCTGAATAATGTCCTCAAGATGGTAGAGGTACAATTAGAGAGTCTAAGCTTTTAATGCACTGCAGAAGAGGTGAAGGTACTAGACACATGCAATCTGCACAAGTTGCTGGTCTTCAGCTTTGGGCAGATTATTACATTTGGAAGTTGATGAGTTGTAAATAACCCAACAGCTTTCCTTTGTAATTGAATGATTTAACACATTCCTGAATAAGATTATTAAAGCATTTTATGGGGAAGCAAAATTGATTGGGGTTTAAACCAGATCAATGTATTTACATGTTTGAAAACCAATGTTGTTTTTGGAATTCTAATTTCCATGCATGCATAATAAGATGGGTAAGTAATCCATTATCTATACAAAATACCACTAAAAGAACAATCAATGAACAAATAAATGGTCCCCTGCACTCAGAATATATAAAAACATAATAAAATTGAGTCTAATCGAAGACAAGTCGCAGCTACTTAAAATTAAAACATTATAGAGAAAAACCATTAAATCTCATGGAAACCCAATTGGTATTTGTAGCGCAGACGGAATATGATCCAGGGAAACAATGAATTAACCCCTCAAAACCGCTAAACTTGCAAAGTTCATAAAAAAAAGTCTCTTATCAGAGTCTATGTAGTGATAAATAGCTTCAGTAACAAAGCAGATCCACAGGAATCCAGTGTGCAGACCAAACCACCTCACACTCCACCGCTGTGACACCAGATGTAGTCAAGATGGTAGTCACCAGAGCCTCATGCCTACCAACCGTCATGGATGAGGTAATAAGGCAGAGTTGATGATCTCGTGAAAAAGAACAAGAAGGAAGTTACAAAAACAATGGCTCAAACACAGGTTTTTGAAAAATAAGTAAAAGAATATACTTTATTGAGGTTGAGACAAATATTGAACCATAAAACATATTTGTCTGTAACAGTGTGGCCTTTTACAGCAATGACTTTAAATACTGCAGTAACAGTTTGAAGTTCTTTCAAGCCCCACAGTTTTACATCTTTATGTTCTCCACTCTCCAGCTGGGGATGGATAAACGTCTTCAGTACATCTAAATCCCTATACATGGCTATACCCTGAACTGAGTTGTCTGACCTTCTTCAACTCCTGATCTTCTGGATGGTACTGGTGTGGCATATATTAATCCTTTGACCACGACAAGTGGCACATACCTTCATCTGTGTTCCTAATTGACATTTTCCTAGGAAAAAGGATCTGGCTCAGATGTTATTTATCCAGCACACACAGCATACTGGATTATTGCCCCATATGGATCAAAAACCCCTCTGATCCTACCCAATACTTCATTCACCAACATTATTCAAATGGAGCTGGTGATTTTCTACTAAGGTGTCTCCTTATATGAAGCTGTGTCAGGTTCTATATTGGAGGGGGTATTTTGCTGTGCGGGGTGAGTGTTTTTTTGAGGTCTATTGTGTGTTTTTATGAGTAGGGACATGGTTCACTTGGGATATAGTTCACAGGCCTCTGAACATACCTCATTTTTTATTGTACAATATTTGTCTCAACCTCAATAAAGTATATTCTTTTACTTATTTTTCAAAAACCTGTGTTTAAGCCATTTTTTGCAACTTCCTTCTTGTTCTTTTTAACAGTATTGTACTCAGTTGCTTGGCTCACCGGTTACATTACCCCAGGATATGAAAACATTGGTGTCACACTTCCCCCATCCTACACATCGGGTGGTTGTGTTTTACCCAGGGATTGTCTCTCTCCCTCTTCCCCCCCCCCCCCCGTTTTTTGACAGAGTTGATGATCTCCACAAAAGCTTGGCTCCTGATCCCTGTATCCAGCGTAGATGATATCACCTTAGGGTCCCTTTTATTGCAGCACACCCTACTCCTATGTTCCTCCACAGTCTCCCAATCAATGGCAGCAATAGGGGAAAGAAACAGAAAGGCCGCACTAGTGTGATACAGTTTAGAATGCTGATTTTATTTAACCCCAAAGTCTCTTATCAGAGTCTATACAGTGATAGATAGCTTCTGTAACAAAGCAGACCCAGAGGAATCCAGTGTGCAGGCCAAACCACCTCACTCCTTCACCGCTGTGACACCAGATATAGTCAGGATGTGGGTAGGCATAAGGCTCTGGTGAGTTACCATCTTGACTATATCTGGTGTCACAGCGGTAAAGGAGTGTGAGGTGGTTTGGTCTGCACACTGGATTCCTCTGGGTCTGCTTAGTTACAGAAGCTATCTATCACTGTATAGACTTTGGGGTTAGACTTTAGACTTTGGGGTTAAATAAAATCAACATCCTAAACAGTATAAGAGACTTTATTTTATGAACTTTGCATGTTTTGCGGCTTTGAGGGGTTAATTCATTGTTGCCCTGGACCATATTCCGTCTACTATACCAATTGGTTTTCTATGAGATTTAATGGTGTTTCTCTATAAAACAGGATTTGACTTGGTTCATTCTGCTTTGTGTTAGTTCTAATTGGGGTTGATGCAGGTTTTTAAGGGTTTGCATAAAATTAATTTTATGCAGATATTCAATGTGATATGAAACAAAGTGTGAATTTTGTACACCTTTATGACAACGTCATGTGTTTTTAAGCACAATGCATATATCTTGGAGAACACCCTACACTTAAACCACTTCAGCTCTGGAATATTTACCCCCTTCATGACCAGGCAATTTTTTGCAATACGGCTTTGTGATATTTAATTGACAATGGCGCAGTCGTGGGACACTGTACTCAAAATAAAATTTATGTCCTTTTTTTCCCACATATAGAGCCTTCTTTTGGAGGTATTTGATCACCTCTGCAGTGTTTATTTTTTGCACTATAAACAAAAAAGAGCGACAATTAAAAAAGAAAAAAGCAATATTTTTTACTTTCTACTATAAAACATACCCAATAAAAATTGTAAAACATTTAATTACTTCATAAATTTAGGCCAATATGTATTCTGCTACATATTTTTGGTAAAAAAAAAACTCAATAAGCATATATTGATTGATTTGCACAAAAGTTATAGCGTTTACAAACTATAGATTTATGGATTTTTTTTTTCTAGTAATGTCGACAATCAGTGATTTTTAGCCAGACTGTGAAATTTCTGTGGACAAATCTGACACTATGGGGGAGATTTACTAAAGCTGGTGCACTCAGAATCAGGTGTAGCTGTGCATGGTAACCAATCAGCTTCTAACTTCAGCTTGTTCAATGAGGCTTTGACAATAAAACCTGGAAGCTGATTGGTTTCTATGCAGAAGTGAGCCTGATTTTGCACTCTTCAGCTTTATTAAATAAACCCCTAAGTGACACATTTTAGGGACCAGTGACACCTATACAGTGATCAGTGCTAGAAAAAATGCACTGTCACTGCACTAATGACACTGGCAGGGAAGGGGTTAACATCAGGGGCGATCAAAGGGATAATGTGTTCCCTGGCAGTGCTTGCTAACTGTGGGGGAGGTGCTTTGACTGGGGGAAGGCAGAGATCAGTGTTCCTGCTTAGCAGAATGGCAATCTGCCTTGTTTACATGGGCAGAATGCCGTTCTGCTTCTCTCGGGAACGATCGCTGGGTGCCGGTGAACATCAGTTCCACTGGACCCGCTGGTTGGCTCCTGTTGTGTTCAAACAAAGCTGGAGCAGGTTACCGGCAGCGCACATGCGTGCCCCTGACCCAGAAAAAAAATGGCATACAGGTGCGTGATTTCACGCTGAAGGGTCGCTCTGCCGCGGTTAAACATACCAAAACAGATATTAAAAACAGTTTTGTGAACAGTCCTTATTATCATCATTCAATGAAAATGAACCTTGCTATAATGCAACAGTCTCTATCTAAAGGGCTGGATTCACATAATGGGAGACTGCAGGAAAACAAGTTTTAGCATTCCATCTGCATCAGGTAAAGCATCTGCTAGGATTACTTCTATTACATTAGATATTTCCTTTTTACCTTGTCCTAACTTGTTTGGTTTGGAGGCCGTGCATTTAACTCATTGTAAAGTTTGAAAACTGACATCTATGACATCTATAGGGGTGTGAGAGTATCTTGAAAATCAATTCTGGGTGTTTTCAAGGCTAATAGACAAGCAATGGTTTAAAAAATGGCACAAAGAGTTTGTTTCATTTCCTGGAGGACATGTTTGCAAAAACAAATGTAGCAGGTTTTCCAGGCATTGGGCCTGATCTGGGTCTGCCATTGTTACCGGTTACCTCTCCAGCCCATATGAGCTGCGAACCTGGGTGTGAGAACGGAGATATTGACAACTCCGGCATCTTTGTTTGGTTGTTTTATTTTATTGATAGGGGATGGGAGAAGGGAATGAGTGGGATACTCCTTTGGCTCGACTATGTACAATTCTGGGACTTCTATAGCAAAAATGCCCATTAGCACTGTCTTGACGCCAGCCGACGCTAGCCAACACTTACTGACGCTTTGAACACACTGTATCTCTGAAAGCTGTGCTGGAACTCCGACACTGGCTTGAGGTAGCTTGTTTTTTGAATTCCTGTATGGCTGCAACTTTTAACTGATGCACCAGACACTGTGCACTGACTCTTCAGGGGCCAAACTGCAGGCGCACCCTTTAACTCTTCAGCATCCCCTGACTAGGTACCCCCTCCTTCACTTCAGGGTCCTCAACCTAGGCACCCCCTTTACAGCTAGCTGACACTTGGATCCTAGAACCTTTTCCGGATTGGTCCCCTTTGACACTAGGCAGACCCCCAGGGGCAATCCTCAGTACTCATGACCTGTGTAGGATTTCCTGGGACTGGACCCCTCTTTCTCTCCTCTGGTTCTCGGCATACGCGATCCCTGCAGCTCAACTCAGCATCCTCTGGATTCTTAGACAGCACCCCGAGACATCCACTTTCTCAAACAGCAGGAGAGAGAGCCGTTATCTCCCTCCTGGAACTCTGCTCCCACCAAAGACGCTGAGCCACACATTCCCCTCAGACTTATACCCACTCCCAGAATCCTTTGCAGCAGAATCTAGCTTCGGGGGTAGTTACAAGCCTGAATGTGTCCCTGATTGGGTTTCCTCCACTGCCCTATAAGACGCCTCTCACAGAGCAAGTGGGGAGACTCCCCTCTCAGCAGACACACCTGGAAGCCATGACACCCTAACCAAAAAGCAATCATGGCCCTGCTGTTAGGCAGACAAGGCCCACCATGCATTTACCTAGCACCTACCTGTGGGGTGCTACACAAATAATAAGAAATACCAGGACCTGGATGGAAGCCTAATACTTGAGCTCTGCATAGCGCGGGAGAAAACAGCTGGCAGAAGGTATGGGGAAGTCGTCCGCCCACTCCTCACCCTCCAGATCCCAGTCCCCGCGTGATATTCAGCCCCGAGGCACCAGAAGCATACCGGACATGTTCGCTACGCAAGGCCTCGGCTTCAATTGCGGCCTACACAGAGCCTGCACGCGGCCCCCCATCCGCTGCACCAACCTCCCAATACAGCCCCAATCGCTGCCTCATCACCATCTGCAGCCCCATTGCCAGCGCAATCACAGACGAGTCCTGCAGCGACCACCACAAACCCCCAGGCACCCCCAGTAACTCTCCAAGACTTGAGATCAATTGCTGACGATATTAAAGCTTCATTAGCAATTGCTGTAGCAGACCTCAAGAGAGACATCAACTCTATCAATAACAGGGTATCTGATGTGGAAGAGAAAGCTGCATTCCATGAGGAATCACTGCAATCCCTGAATGAGAACAGCAACCTCCACACTATGCAATTGAGAGATCTTCAGAGACAACTTGAAGATTTAGACAACAGAGGTCGAAGGCACAATCTGAGAGTAAGAGGCCTGCCAGAATCGATAGATCGCAATCAAATCACCAACGCAACCATGACAATCTTCAACTATGTACTTGGTAGACCCCCAGATACTCCAATAGAGTTTGAACAATTACACAGGGCTCTGAGACCAAGAACAAGAGACACGGACCCCCCCCCCCCAGAGACATTGTTTGCTGTTTAGTGAACTACCGCTTAAAATAAGATATTCTTAGAACATCAAGAGATAGATGCACATTATTATTTCACGGCACTGAAATTAAGATCTACCAAGACATGTCTCCCATGACGCTGCAACGCAGACGTGATCTTCGCCCCCTGTTAGAGATCCTCAGAAGCAGAAAGATCCCTTACCGCTGGAAGTTTCCTTTCTGCTTATCAGCAACTGCAAATGGCCGCACAGCGAACCTGAGAGTACCTGAAGACCTAACATCATTTTGTAATGTGCTAAACATCCCTCACGTTGATATTCCAGATTGGTACAAAAGTCCACATGCTCCTACGCTGAGGAGAGCAACATCAATGGACACGATTTCCGAAAGAGATGAGTTCCATATTAGACGCCCCAGATCTGCATCACCCAGAAACGAGAGCTCATCTCGCCCCAGGATGTATAATCATGGAAGTCCAAATGCATCTCCTGTACACAGGAGACCACGCCAAGAATAGAAATCCACGACTCCTAACAGCAATAAAGCCTCACGGATATCTCTCATCAGGAACCCACCAGAAAGACTTTCTTTTCCTCTTTTTTCTTTTATCCCCCGTCCCCTTCCACCCTCTATGTTTTCTCTCCCTACCTTTTTTTTTTCCCTTAACAAGTACCGGATACTCCTCTCATCACACTTCTACGCCGCGCAATAGATAACCAGTACATAACTCCTGAGAACGACCACAAGACAGATCGACCACCCTCTCCCTGCTTGCGCATCATTGAACTTTCTATTCTGTCCACAGTTTGATGATGGAAGAACAGGAACACTCTACCTCTACACATGATCTAACACACCACTCTCTTTGAAGGACTGGTAAAGTACTGTTTTTTAGAACCACATCACTCCCAGATGTACACACTTGTTTTTGATAGGAGCAGCTCACCATCTTCTTAACCAGTACTCATAGATAGAAATGTATCATATTCTACTTTAGGAAGCACTTCCGGCGGATTTAAGATTTAATTTAATCCTACAGCATATGATGTATAACTCTAATCTGTAAAGTTTTAAGATGTTACCTTAAAATGCCTCTCATAACGAGTTTTATACATTTGATGGCTCATTTGATTTCTATAGTTTGTTTGGACTTAGAAAAGCTCATCTAAAATCCTTCTACCAGTAAAAACACTAACGCACAAGTTAATCCTCAGAGACCCAGCCATTGTCTATTCTGCAAAACCCACCTAATTCTTATATTCTCTACACATGGGAATTTAAGTTAAAGTATTGTAACAAGATCTGCTGTTACGTAACCATACTCAATCATTTACCCTAATCATTTAAACGCCTGCAAATACAGCAATTGGAATATACGGCTTGATCCTCGGAGAATTGACTGGTTTGTGGAATGAGCCACTTTTGTTTTCTCCTTACCCCAACAACTAACCTGAAATGTAATCTCCATTTTGATTTATACCTGATCCCCTAAATATTCCCTATATGATGCCTGTTACTTAATAAGCTTCCCCTCTCATCTCACATGATACACAATGTAGCCCCCTACTTCCCCCTCACCCCAACTTGCAAAAAATCTTACTCTTCCATTAATTATGTACTTTTATACCCCGAACTGAAGGTATCATACCTACCTACACTCTACAAATGTTTCCCGCGCTACCCAGACACTGAAACCCAAAACCTTTCTAGTCCAGTTACCACCCTCTCCTCCACGAGACAGGAAAGGATTTCTTTTTTTTTATCTTTTCCTGTCAAATTTCCTTTGAACTCTGTATCTTCCTTTGGAGCGAGTTTATTACTCGCTCTAATTTGTAGTTCACCCTTTCCCCTATTCTAACCCTCCCTTATCCTCTTACCTCTACTAACTTTCCCCCTTCTTTCCCACCCCTAATCTTCTCTCCTTACTCAGTCCTTTCTCAGTCTCTGTCCCCCCCGGGAGGGAAAAAAAAAAAAAGAAAAAAATAATAAAAAAAAAAAAAAAAAAAATGACGAACCCACCTGACGAAGCCACCCTACTGAAAGTAGTATCTTTAAACACGAAAGGCCTTAACATACCTGAGAAACGCAGCCAAGTCTTAGATCTGATGAACAAACTAAAAGCATAGTATACTTACAGGAAACTCACTTCCACCTTCAAAAGGAAACACCGAAACTGTCCAACCGACTATTTCCAACAACTTACCTGTCATCTAACCCTTTAGGGAAAACTAAAGGTGTAGCCATACTGATTTCCAAAAACATTAACTGGACACTAACGGACTCAATCATCGACCCAGAAGGGAGATTCATCTTCTTAAAGGGAACTATTGCAAATAAACCATATACCCTGGTTAACATTTAAAGTCCCAACACTGCTCAGGTCTCATTCTTTAAGAAGATAACAGATACCCTAGCCGAATTCCAAAAGGGTGTCACAATTCTGGGGGAAGATTTCAATGTAGCTCTATACCCTCTATTAGACACATCCACAGGCACGTCTTCCATGACATATAGAGCCTTGAAAAAAATAAGGTCCCATCTGCATGAACTCATGCTCCACGATACCTGGCGTACGATCCACCCATCGACAAAAGATTACACCTTCTTCTCCCCCCCACACAACCGATACTCCCGACTAGACTACCTTTTCCTCTCCCAGAAAGACCTACCCCTCATCAAAAAATCGACAATTGAGACAATGATCATATCCAACCACCACCCAATTACATTGACACTTGCCATTCCATCTACCAATACCCAATCCAAATATTGGAGACTAGACCCGTCCCTCCTTACCAAGGAACCAGATATAAAACACATCAGTGCCAAGATCACCAAATTTTTTGAGACTAATAACTCCCCTGAAATATCCCCAATTACATTATGGGAAACACATAAAAGTGTCCTGAGAGGATTTCTAATATCTTTAAAATCAGCTAAGAGGAAAATACGCCAAGCTAAAAAGCAAGCACTAATAAACAAAATTAAAAACCTAGAATCTGCTCACAAACAAACTCAAGCACAAAGCACCTATCAAGACCTTCTACTACACAGACAAATGTTGTTAGATGATCTAAATATTAAGACCAAACGAAAATTTATTCTTCAACAAAAATTCTTTTACGAGTTTGGTAATAAAAGCAGCAAATTCCTAGCTAGAGCCTTACAGAAAAAAAGAGCAACTACCTTGATACACACAATCAAAGACAATGCAGGGACTGCTTACACTAAGACTCCAGACATTGCAGCCCAATTTGAAGCTTATTACTCCACACTCTACAATCTTAAACCAACTACCTCGGAAAATGATAAACGCACATTAATACAATCCTTCCTACATAATCATTGTCCCAAACCTATCCCAAATACAAAATCTCTAGAACTAGACAGCCCAATCTTCATAGAAGAACTGAAAACAGCAATCTCCCAACTGAAAGCAGGCAAAAGCCCAGACGGGTACACAGCCCCATATTACAGGACCTTTCTCGACATAATATCTCAACCATTAACAAATTAATTTAACTCCCTTTCTTCCCCCTCCCCCCCACATCATAGAATGCTTGAAGCTCACATTACAGTCATCCACAAAGAAGGTAAGGACCCGACTTCAGTAGTAAACTACAGACCCATATCACTATTAAACGTGGATATTAAATTATTTGCTAAAATTATAGCTGACTCCTCCCTATCATCCCCCACTTGATCCACAAAGACCAAGTGGGCTTTGTCCCTGGACGGGAAGCCAGGGACAACACTATCAAGGTCATAAATATTCATCATTGGATAACTTCTACCAAACTTAAGGGCTTTATGCTATCATTGGACGTGGAGTAGGCGTTCAAAAGGCTAGATTGGATGTATATGGAAGGTGTCCTTCAACACTTAGGCTTTGGAAATAAACTAATTCAATGTATAATGTCACTTTACTCCTCAGCCCGAGTGCACGTGAACGGAAGCCTGTCGGACGCCTTCTCCATCGGTAATGGTACCAGACAAGGTTGCCCCCTATCCCCCATTCTCTTTGTTCTTACACTAGAACCCTTTCTAAGATCCCTCGCCCATAACCAAAACATTCAAGGCGTTAAAATCGGACCCCAAATATATAAAATTGCTGCCTTTGCGGATGACATACTCCTTTTCCTCAGTAATCCTTTGTTAACCATCCCCGCCCTTCTGAAAGAGTTTCGAAACTTCCAAACTATTTCTAATTTTAAAATCAACTTTTCTAAATCCCACACCCTCAATATATCTCTTCCCAACACCTTGGTGGAAAAATGTAAAACCAACTTCCTATTTCAATGGCAACCAAAATCAATTAAATATCTAGGAATTAATCTCACAACAGCACTATCTGATCTCTTCTCAACCAATTTCACCCCTGTTCCACAAAACATTAAAGAAGACATCAAATTATGGAATAAGCCCCACTTCTCTTGGTTTGGCCGTGTGGCTATTATTACATTTAATATCCTCCCCCGCCTACTTTACATCCTCCAAACGGTCCCCATTAAAATCCCTAACTCATTCTTCCGCTCATTCCAATCCATGTGCAACACTTTCATTTGGAGCCAAAAAACACCCAGACTCTCTTTCAACCTATTATCAAAATCTAAGATGAATGGAGGTATAGGTCACCCAGACCTCCAAAAATATCACTGGGCCTGCCATCTCGCAAGAATTTTATATTGGATATTGCAAGCGGAGAACAAAGATTGGTTCTCCATTGAAGGAGCTTTCTCTTCTATCCCACTATATGCACTACCTTGGATATCTCAAGACCAAACCCTTCCATCCGCCAAACAGCACCCTCTCATAAACACTACATTAACCTCTTTTAAAAACACCTCCCAACACTTCAACATATCATCGAACCCAGGCCCTCAGACTCCAATTAAATCCAACCCATCCTTCACACCAGGCTTATCAGAAACCTTTCTACAAAAACAATGGAAAGATAAGCCAATCCGAGCATATCAGTTCTACAACAAGGGAACTATAATAGACTGTACCGACCTTAGACCAGACTCCTCAACACCCCCCATACCTAACTGGACTTACTTTCAAATACGACACTTTCTAAACTCCTTGAACCAGAACAACTCCATCTCTATGGACCTCACTCCATTCAAAAGACTCTGTTGCAGCCCCGTTCCCAAACGCCACCTTATCTCCCAGACATACAACCTTCTCTTCTCAGATACACCCGCTCACTCTAACAAAGCTCTCCTAGCTTGGCAATCCGATTTAAACATTAACATTTCTGAACAGGACTGGAAAATATTTGCTTTGTCACACATAAAAGCTCCCTTAACGTCTCAACTCAAGAAAACTGCTACAAAATCCAAACAAGGTGGTAAAGAACCCCAACACTTCTTCACAAAGTCTATCCAAAGGTATCCAATCTATGCTGGAGATGCACCGAGTCACCAGGCAACCTTCTGCAAATATTCTGGTCATGCTCCAAAATCCAGCCATTTTGGAAGCAAGTTCACGTTGCTATAGCAGAAATTATGAAAGCACACATAAACTTCACCCCAGCACAATACCTATTGCACTGCTCTAATACACCTCCACATAGATATTGTAAGACAATCAACCCTCATTTAATAAATGCGGCCAAAGCATGTATACCCATACATTGGAAATCACAAACACCTCCCTCAATCAAGAAATGGCTAATTAAAATAGACAAAATTGCTAAATTAGAAGAAATTGTTGCCATTACCAAAGACAGAACTGATAAATACGCGCATGCCTGGACCCCTTGGACAGAATTCACAAAATCAACAAGGTATACCCTCTTGCTAAATGCCCCATAAAATTTAACAATTAGAGCTCTCACACAACCAGAATCAGACACATACCTGAAGATACATTACTGTCAGGAAAATGCCCCGGCTCTGGGGAAGTGGCGTGCCGGATCCCTATGACACAAATCTTTCCGCAACCAATCCTTCCTCCCTCCCCTAAAAAAGGGAAGAAGAAGGGAGTGGGATGAACCTATCTCCAGCCCATCACTTTCCCGAATGTGAAAGACCCCGACCCATTAGAGTCCATTTCCTATAAATACACCTTTTCCTGGGTAGGGGACAAAGACTGCCCGCCTTTCCTACCCTACTTCACCTCTCCCACCCTTCCAACCCTCCTACCACTACCTCCTCCCTTACTCTATTCTCCCCCCCCAAACCAACCTGGATGACCCGCTCACCCTATTTGTGAGCGGGACATCCGTTTGTCAAATAGAACATCATGCAGCATGGTCTGAGTATTTAAAAAATGGCTGATCTACTGAGATTTTCATGCACAGCCATTTCTAGGGTTTACAGAGAATGATCCAAAAAAGAGAGAATTTCCAGTTGCAATTGTGTGGACAAAAATGCCTTGTTGATGTCAGAGGTCAGATGAGAATGGGCATGAGTGCCCAACCCTTGGCCCATTGGCCTCATGTGGACCTTTGACACTTTTTGTGTGGCCCTTGGGGTTCCCTGCAGACATTAATATGTATTTCTCTATTGTCCTGTTATAGTAGTGACAGTAGTGACAGTAGTGATTTCTAGCAGTCTCATAATATGGCACTATTCACATCGCTCCCAACTGTCCCTGATTTCGAGGGACTGTCCCTCATTCGGAACAAAGTCCCTCTATCCCTCTTTCCTCCTCATTTGTCCCTCATTTTGGTTTGATCTAAATATCTATATAATAGCCCCCTAGGGTGTACGGCTAAGGCCATGATCCGCCTCTCCCGGTGATCCGTTCCATTGGAGTCCGTTTAAACTGTTAACGTTTATGAAGTATGGTAAGCCGATTTAATTTGAAGAAAAATCTTGAATGTAATAGGTGTGATAATATTGTTATCCAGACATTTTGTAGTGTTTCTTGACTTATTGTTGTTTTTCTTTGTACTGTTTTAAGTTTTGGAAGATGATTCTACTGCCCTTATTCCTGATGAAGCGATGTCTGTTAAATCAGTCCGCGAAACACGTTAAATGAATGGGCACAATCTCAACATATATTCATCTACCTTTATAATTAGCATACCTTGTAGTTATACATGCATTTGTATGCTTGATTTTAATATGAATTTTTTGTAATAAATATTTTGTATTTTACTGCATGTGCTTACCTCCTTTACTATATGTATCCGATCCTAGAAAGTTCCATATCCAACTATGAGCATGACTGGGTGCTGGGGCCAGTCGGTCTGTTTTTTAATTCAATTTAACCCCCAAACATTATATATTTATTTAAAGCAGAGGCCCTATAGAACAAAATGGTGGATGTTGTAAATTTTTTTGTCACGCGGTATTTGCGCACAGATTTTCCAAATGCAATTTTTGCGAAAAAAATATATATTTTAAAATTTAATGCACAAATACACCATATAATTCCAAATAATTTGGTAAAATTTAAAAGATGATCTTATGCCGAGTACATAGATACCAAACATGACATGCTTTAAAAATTGCGCACATCTGTGCAGCGGCAACAAACTAAGTACATTTTTAAAAGCATTTAAAAGTCTTTACAGGTTACCACTTTAGATTTACAGAGGAGGTCTACTGCAAGAATTACTGTCCTCGACCTGGCGTTTGCGGCGATACCTCACATGCATGCTGCAATTGCGGTTTACATATGACACTAGACCAATGCTTGCGTGCACCTTTGCGCGCAAGCACGGGGGGACGGGGGGGCTTAATTTTTTTTTTTTTTTTGCTTTTTTATGTTATTTTGACACCTTTCCTTTCAATTTTTTTTTAAATCATTTTTATTGTTATCACAGTGAATTTAAATATCCCCTATGATAGCAATCTGTAGTGACAGGTACTCTTTTTTAAAAAAAAATTGGGGTCTATTAGACTCTAGATCTCTCCATTGACCTTAATGCAAAATTGGTGTAATAAAATGCTTTCCCAATTTCCCAATGGCGCTGTTTATTTCTGGCAAAACAGAAGTCATGAAATGCTCGTAGCTTCCGGTATCTTAGGCCATAGAGATGATTGGAGCCATTCTCATCTACAATCAGCTCTATGGTTAGATATTTGAACCACCGGCTGCACTCTTGGGTTAACCGGTGGGACAGGAGAGCCTGAGAAAAACCACGGAAGGTGGCGGGAGTGGGGGGGGGGTCCCCTCCCACTGCATGTAAAAGCAGTCTAGCGGCATATTATCAGCTAGGATTGCTTTTACATGTAAGCCGACCGCTGGCTGTAAAAAACGATACCAAGGTGATGCCTAAATCTGCAGGCATCATCCTGGTATAACCACTCAGTACATTGCTGGTCCTTGTTTGGCATATAGTGTAGTTTTTTTTTTTTTTTTTTGTACATGCAGCCTGTGGGCTGAACAAAAAAAAAGAGACAGAAATCACCACACACCATTAACCGCCCAACAACCAAACCCACTGATTTGAGCGGGGAAGCCAATGCATTGGTCAGGCGGCTCTGATTGCCACCTGACACCCACGATCGTTCCCTGCTGAGAGAGAAGGGCAGGCAGCTGTTGTAAACACAGCTGACCGTTCTCCCTGAAATGATCATAGAGCCCATGTGATCCTTCTATATAGGATCACATGTCTCTATGGTCATTTCAGAAGCCACGCCCCCCCCCACAATTAGAATCACTTCCCTAGGCTCCCATTTAACCCCTTGATCACCAACAGGGTTAACCCCTTTCCCTGCCAATGGCATTATTACAGTAACAGTGCATATTTTTAGCACTGATTACTGTAGTAATGTCACTGGTACCCCCAAAGGTGTCAATAATGTCAGTTAGGGGTCCGATCTGTCTGCCGCAATGTCGCATTCCCACAAAAAATCACAGATCACCGCCTAGTAAAAAAAACAAAACAAAACAATAAAAATGACATAAATCTTTCCCGTAGTTAGTAGACGCAATAACGTTTGCGCAAACCAATCAAAATACGCTTATTGAGATTTTTTTACCAAATTTTGCACTCTTCAGTAAATCAATCCCCATGGTTTTACATAATCTTGTCATTTTTTTTTTTTATCTCACCAGGTGTTGCAGATTCCTACCTTTTGTTTTCTTAAAGAAATCATTGTTTGTTCCTCTGTGCCTCTGTGCTGAGTGGGTCTAATAGGAGTGGTTTCATAGATATTAATCAGCTGTGCAGCTGCAGAGCATTAATGAGGAAATCTGCTGGGCCTGCATCCTTTTAGACATGTTCCTATCGGGAATATCTCACCAAAAATGATTTTTTTTTTGTTGCAGGGGATGCCTGAAATATGATTTGTATCTTAGTGCAGACCTCTGGGAAAATTGGTGAGCCAATTACCCAAGCAGGAAATTATGTTTCTGGGGTGTGGTCAGTACACATTCTGTGTACAGAACAGCTCCAGGTAGCCATATTGCATTGCATTTTGAGAAAATGACAGAGATGTCATTTCATTACAATAGGACTTGTGTCGCAATTGTATACGCTATATTATTTTTTCTATATTTGCGATTTGTTTCCCCAACAAAAGTGCAGTTATTCCATAAATAGCCCACTCCACAATTATTAGCAAAAAGTCAGCCATATGTTACAAAATGCAAATATTGTCATTCTTCTACCTTTTTTTTTTTATAATTCACTGACTGTCATGTGTTTGTAATCCCCCCTTCTTTCTAAATCTAAGGGGGTATATAGTGAAAGCTAGTTAGGGCATGATGTACCCTGTAGCTCTCAGTCCGGAGTTCAGTCGTAATTTGAGGAGGACAATATGATGTCACGGAAGGGTTGGGGCTAGATGGGCTAATCGGAGCTTGGAGGGGCTTTGTTAGGACTGACACGGACAAAGGAATTAGGAAGTGCCTTTGAGCAGCCAAATGCGGCTGCTCAGGGCAATTGTTGTCGGTGAAGGAGAGGAGGGTTGCTCAATATCTAAATTAGGCAGTTCTTTCTAATCAGACATTTAGCAATCCAAAAAGTGTGTCATATAGAAGTTTATTTTATTTTCTTTCAAATAAAGTAAGGGTAGATTTTTTTATTTTGACTGGAATTTTGCTTTAACCACTTGACCTGTGGAAGAGTTACCCCCCTTCATGACCAGGCCATTTTTTGGGGTATAGCACTGCATTACTTGAACTAAAAGTGCGCAATCATGCAAAATTGTACCCAAATAAAATTTACGTCATTTTTTCCCACAAATAGAACTTTCTTTTGGTGGTATTTGATCTACTGTGTTTTACATTTTTTGCTCTAAAAATAAAAAAAGACCCACAATTTTAAAAAAAACAATATTTTTTACTTTTTATTATAAACATATCCAATAAAAAATTGAAAAAAATCAAATGTCTTCATAAACTTATGGCAATGGATATTCATACATGTTTTTGGTAAAAAAAAAAAATTACAATAAGCATATATTGATTGGTCTACACAAACGTTATAGCATCTACAAGCTATGGGATATATTTATGGAATTTGTATTTATTTATTTTTTTATACTAGTAATGGCAGTGATCAGTGACTTATAGCAGGACTGTGATATTGCAGCGGACAACCGGACACTAACTGAGACTTTTGGCACTTTGCGGGATCCAGTGACACTAATACAATGATTAGTGCTAAAAATATGCACTGTCACCGTACTAATGACACTGGCTGGGAAGGGGTTAAACATCTGGGCGATCAAAGAGTTAAATGTGTGCCTAGCCTTTCCCCCCTGTCAGAATCTGGATCTGCCTTGTTTACAAGATCCCCGTTCAGTGTAGTTTAGCAACCCACGATCGGCATGTGCCAGAGAACATCGAGTGCCTGCGGCCCGCTGGTGGCACACAAGACCCAGGGGGGCAGAAATCTGGAATCACGTATATACACAGCTGCTGCCCTGTAGCAGTAAAACTGTAATAGGGTGGTCGCTAAGTGGTTAAGCTTTGACAATAAATCTTAGGAAGGGATTGGTTACCTTGCACAGCTGTACTAGATTCCATGTGCTCAAGTTTTAGTAAATCTCCCCTTGACTGCCTGCTTGAAGACCTTATAGCCACTAGAAGAAGAATATACAAGTCTGCCACTTTTTCCAGCTTGTGAAAATGTAAAAAGTCACATTAAGTCTTGCTGTCAGGAAAACATTAGAATAATGACTTAGAATACACATATGGAAATACACTAAAGTATGCCTTTAAGAAATTCACGTATCATAAATGTAAGTTCCTTATTACAAAATGCTCCTGACATCAAATGTCCCCCATTAAATCTTCTTTCTAGATATGGAACTAGGAAAATCTGGTAAATATTATGCTTACTGACAAAAAGTGCTATTATGCCTGAATATTTGCATTTATATTTGTCATATCTCTGAAGAATCAAACAATCCACAGAACCAGATTGTCATGAATTGCATCATTCTTTGCAGATTGGACAATTCGCAATGCACATGTTCAGGCGTATTGAAAATGAATGATTCATTGAAATTGCTTCTTTTTATGTAGTATCGCCTAATTCTAGAACAACTGATAGAGTAAGGAGAGCTTTCTGACTGATCCCTGGCAACTGGTTACGATCATATATTCTCATCATAGTCATATTGATACAGTATCTCACAAAAGTGAGTACATCCCTCACATTTTTGAAAATATTTTATTATATCTTTTCATGTGACAACACTGAAGAAATGACACTTTGCTACAACGTAAAGTAGTGAGTGTGCAGCTTGTATAACAGTGTAAATTTGCTGTCCCCTCAAAATAACTCAACACACAGCCATTAATGTCTAAACCGCTGGCAACAAAAGTGAGTACACCCCTAAGTGGAAAAGTCCAAATTGGGCCCAAAGTGTCAATATTTTGTGTGGCCACCATTATTTTCCAGCACTGCCTTAACTCTCTTGGGCATGGAGTTCACCAAAGCTTCACAGGTTGCCACTGCAGTCCTCTTCAACTCCTCCATGACGACATCATGGAGCTGGTGGATGTTAGAGACCTTGTGCTCCTCCAACTTTTGTTTGAGGATGCCCCACAGATGCTTAATAGGGTTTAGGTCTGGAGACATGCTTGGTCAGTCCATCACCTTTACCCTCAGATTCCTTAGCAAGGCAGTGATCATCTTGGAGATGTGTTTGGCGTCGTTATCATGTTGGAATACTGCCCTGCGGCCCAGTCTCTGAAGAGAGGGGGTCATGCTCTGCTTCAGTATGCCACAGTACATGTTGGCATTCATGGTTGCCTCAATGAACTGTTGCTCCTCAGTGCCAGCAGCACTCATGCAGCCCCAGATAAAGACACTCCCACCACCATGCTTTACTGTAGGCAAGACACACTTGTCTTTGTACTCCTCACCTGGTTGCCGCCACACACACGCTTGACACCATCTGAACCAAATAAGTTTATCTTGGTCTCATCAGACCACAGAACATGGTTCCAATAATCCATGTCCTTAGTCTGCTTGTCTTCAGCAAACTGTTTGCGGGCTTTCTTGTGCATCATCTTTGGAAGAGGCTTCCTTTTGGGAGGACAGCAATGAAGATCAATTTAATGCAGTGTGCGGAGTATTATCTGAGCACTGACAGGCTGACCCCCCCACCACTTCAACCTCTTTAGCAATGCTGGCAGCACTCATACATCTATTTCCCAAAGACAACCTCTGGATATGACACTGAGTACATGCACTCAACTACTTTGGTCGACCATGGCAAGGCCTATTCTGAGTGGAATCTGTCCTGTTAAACCGCTGTATGGTCTTGGCCACCGTGCTGCAGCTCAGCTTCAGGGTCTTGGAAACCTTCTTATAGCCTAGGCCATCTTTATGTAGAGCAACAATTATTTTTTTAGATCCTCAGAGAGTTCTTTGCCATGAGGTGCCTTGATAAACTTCCAGTGACCAGTATGATAGAGTGAGAACAATAATACCAAATTTAACACACCTACTCCCCATTAGGGATGATCGAACGGTTCGGGTCGACCATCGGTTCTACACGAACATTGGGTGTTCGAAATTCGGCCGAATTCCGAACTTTTTGCAGTAAAAGTTTGGAATTCGGGCCAACAGAACCACCCAAAGTGCAATGGGACAGGAAGTGGGCTTTAAAAGCCTGTGATTGGCCCAGAAACGTCAGTAAAAGCCAAAGAGGGGGCAGGAGTCTGCTAGGAACGTGATTGGAGTGACTACGGGGACCAGAGGCCAATCAGGAGTGAATACGCCCCCCAGTATATAACATAGCCCTGCCTAACCTCTAGCACTGTAATACAGAAGCTTTGGAAGAGACTGGAAGCATTTGTGTTTCTCCTGCTGTGTTAAACAATGTTTGCTGCATAGCCGATTGCTCCAGCAGAGATCAGCAGAAGAGCAGTCAGCTAACAGAAAGATTGTCAGTGTAGTTAGAAATACAGCGATTGTGCTGTTTGAGTTAGAAAAAAAAAATCGAAAGAGACAGTGTCAGTTAGAAATTATCTTCTGCTGTATGGAGCTGTTCTTTTAGTGTGAGGAAAGGGATATGCAGTGTAGTTAGGGTACTATATACCACTATAGTTAGATTCAATAATCTAGTTTTTGTAGGGATAGTTTTAAGTGTCAAGGTTCCGTCTAGTGAGCATGTTGCACTGCTGATATATCTACAGCAGGTATACGTGCTTGCTAGTCAGTTATTGTGCAAAATACGATAGATTTCAGCGATACACACATCTGCTGTATTTAGCGACAACTTTGGGTCGCATAGCAGTGTGCGTTTTGCAGGTGAATTTCACCGCGCAGAGTTGCCAAAGCCTCAGCGACAACTTAATGGCTGTTCTTGTTGTAAGCGTTAAGTCCACTGCAAAAGGCTTTGCTACTCTGCGTCACACACATCTGCTTTATTTAGCGACAACTTAATGCTTAACGCTTACAACAAGAACAGGCGTTAACTTGTCACTGAGGCTTTATCAACTGTGCAATGTGAAAATCACCTACAAGACGCACACTGCTATGCGACCCAAAGTTGTCGCTAAATAAAGCAGATGTGTGTGACGCAGAGTAGCAAATCCTTTTGCAGTGGACTTAACGCTTACAACAAGAACAGGCGTTAACTTGTCACTGAGGCTTTATCAACTGTGTGATGTGAAAATCACCTGCAAGACGCACACTCCTATGCGACCCAAAGTTGTCGCTAAATAAAGCAGATGTGTGTGATGCATTTTTGAAGGTTTGGCATGCTATAATTCTGGACATGCTACAGAGCTGAAACTTCACAGGTACACTTTTTAGACCCCACAGACACTAAATCATTTTTTTTTTCAATAATTGCCTCTCTATCAAAAACGACAATTTTTAAGAACTTTTTTTTGCCTGACTCATAATCCCTGGGGCATGACCCAGAACCCTAGATACTTTTTAGGGGCATTTATTAGGTTTTAGGGCTTCAGAATGATGTTTTTTGATTCCCGAAGTTCGGGTCCCATTGATTTCAATGGGGTTCGGGAATCCGAACCGAACTTTCGGGAAATTCGGGTGTTCTGGTCGAACCAAACTTTTCAAAAGTTTGATCATCCCTACTCCCCATTCACACTTGAGACCTTGTAACAATAATGAGTCACATGACACCAGAGAGGCAAAATGGCTAATTGGCCCCAATTTAGACATGTTCACTTAGGGGGTGTACTCACTTTTGTTGCCAGTGGTTTAGACATTAATGGCTGTGTGTTGAGTTATTTTGAGGGGACAGCAAAGTTACACTGTTGAACAAGTTGTACACTCACTACTTTACATTGTAGCAAAATGTAATTTCTTCAGTGTTGTCACATGAAAAGATAGAATAAAATATTTACAAAAATGTGAGGGGTGTACTCACTTTTGTGAGATACAGTATAACCAATGTAAAAACATACACTAGGGCCTATTGTCAGAATCACAATATTGAATAGGGCTACCCTTAAAACTTGGTTGCCTGACATTATCAAAAACCTGTGTATTGTGCTTTTTGCATAGTTTTTGAAAAGTTAGAAGAGATTTACTGTAATCTGTTTCATGTAGCCTTGACTCCCGAACCTTAATTTTATCTATATTAACTTTACAAGGCTAGGAAGGGTTCCTCCGTCACCACTGGCCACCTCCTTTCCTGGGCTATCCCATTCCACCGTGGAGCCCGGGAATGCTGCAAATGACTGGTACCAGGCATGGAAGCAGTCATTCAAACTGATCTAAGTTTGATCATCTGCTTTGGAAGGCAGAAGAGGGATCAGGGTCTAATAGATATCACTATAAAAAGTACCTGTCACTGCCCCAGCTATCACAAAAATGTTGTCCATCCTTTTGATGAAGCAATCCCTTGGTGATATCAATAAAGTTTAACCACGTGCCTACTGGGCACTTTCACCCCCTTCCTGCCTAGGCCAGTTTTCAGCTTTCAGCACTGTCACACTTTAAATGACAATTGCGTGGTCATGCAACACTGTACCTAAATTAAATTTGTATAATTTTTTCCACACAAACAGTGCTTTTCTCCTTCACTGATGTGCACTGATGAGGCTGCACTGATGGGAACTGATTAGATGGCACTGATGAGGAGGCACTAATATGTCACACTGATATGCAGCACTGATAGGCAGTATCGATGGGCACGGATAGGTGGCACTGGTGAGCACTGATAGATGGCACTGATGGACGCTAATAGGTGGCACTGATGGGCAGCACTGATGGGTAGCACTGATGAGAAGGCACTGATGGTCACTGACTGGCATCACTAATGGGACTGATTGGGGTCACTGATGGGCACTGATTGGTGTCAGGGATGTGTACTTACAGTGTGAGGCAAGGAGCACTGATAAATGGCACTTCTGCATTTACATTGATTTGACATGTGATTTCCATGTGATTGGACACAGCTGTTCACACGGGTAAAGAGCCACATCATTGGCTCTTTACCGAGATTGCTGTGTCCTAGAAACACGGCACAGCCGCGATCGCCGCGATGTGATTTCCCGCTGGTGTGCAGAAGCAGCCATACTGGGGCGCTGTCATTTGACGGTGGGTGGGCAGGAAGTGGTTAATTAGGAAAAATGATTTGCCCATGCACAACCAACATACTGGTCTAGCATGCATATGTAAACAGTGATTGCGCCACTCATGTGAGGTACTGCATTATCAATCAAAATAAGTCTGATTAAGAACAATAATTGTAGCACCAGAACTCATGTTTAACTCTAAACTGGTAATCCATAAAGGCTTTTAAAGCTTTGCCAGTTTTGGGTACTGTAGTTGGTCACCATTTCTCTGGTGTGTGCTATTTTACATTTTGACACGTTTGGCATCTACCGTATAACACTCACTTATTCCTCCTGAAAATGGATTGCAAAAAATGTGTGCGTGTTATACACCAATATAAAAAAAAAAAAAAGGAAAAGGGCAATTGGAGAAGGGCGGATGTACACAGTGTGCCGCTCCAAGAGGCAGAGGGGGTGTTCAGGCCGAGGGGAAGGGAAGGCGAGCACCAACAGATTACTCCTGCTTACATGGCGGTCACTGTCATTCAAAGTCCCGCCTCCTATAATAGATGGCACACCGGCCCAATCCAGGGGGTGGGACTTCAGATGACAAAAACCGCCGGGTAAGCGGGAGATCCCCGCTCTGTGTAATCTCCCCTGTGTACTGGTGAGGCTGCATTGATGGACACTGCACTGGCGAGGCTTCATTGATAGACACTGCACTGGCGAGGCTGCATTGATAGACACTGCACTGGTGAGGCTGCGTTTAGGGGCACTGCACTGGAGAGGCTGCATTTATGGGCACTGCACTGGTGAGGCTGCATTCATGAGCACTGCACTGGAGAGGCTGCATTGATGGACACTACACTGGTGAGGCTGCATTCATGGGCACTTTACTGGTGAGGCTGCATTTATGGGCACTGCACTGGTGATGCTGCATTCATGGGCACTGCACTGGTGAGGCTGCATTCATGGGCAGTGCACTGATGAGGCTGCATTCATGGGCACTGATGAGACTGTATTTGAATAAAAAAAAGTTCTGAGTTCAAAGTTTTGTGTTTCAAATTTAAGATTTTTTCCTGAAACGTCCCTCTTAAAATGAAGGTGAGTGTTATACTCCGATAAATGTGGTATTTACTCAGCACAACAACATCTTTTATATTTTAGTAAAAAATTAAATTGTGTCCGTATACACTAAAATGCATTTAAGTGGGGTTTTTTTTTTTTTTTCAGAAAATTTGGTCTAATAAATGGCTGTGCAAACATTGTGCAACATAAAAATTGCAACAGCACCATTTTATTTTATATAGAGCAAAAATCATAGAAGCAAGTCTGTCTGTTCATCACAGGACTTGACTGATCAGGTGAACCTGTTTGAAAAATGTTTTTAAGTCTTCTATTTGACCAAACAGTCATCACGGTATCACTAATTTGTCTTGATTATTTTTCTTCATCTGTAAACTGTATGGGGTATTAGAGCTCATCTTTTGATGTATTATGCAATTAATTTGATGGATGGCTAATTGAGTCAGTGTGGCATACCATATGTGTACTCCCGACCTTTGTGTCAGTGGTCAGATTTAAGCTCCCAAAGATGGAGGAAAAACATATGCTGTTGAAAAAAATACAAAGATGTGGACTAGAATAAAACGTGTAATCAAATTACAATAGAAATCTTACTACATCTCTGACAAACGTAAAAGAGAGAAATTGACAGCAATAGTAAATCTTATGTATGAATAGTTTTAGTTGTTTAGTTTAGCTGTAGTTTGCTTTTTTTTGTTAATCCAGCATTTGATTAAAAAAGTACTTATCTTACTGAATCTATACAAGCAATAAAGTTGTGTGTGTGATTGTGAATTGCAGCTCGCTATCAGCGATGAGGTTTTGGTTCACTGCTGGTGGGTTTGAGGTGAATTCTGCTGTTTTGAGAGTTGTGATCTTGGGTAATTCTTGTGTAGATTTAACTGGGAATTTTTTTTTAAACCATAATAAACTGCTCAGCATTTGAACAATGGCTAGCAATCTTAGAAGGAGTGGCTTTTGCATAAGTCAGCCACACCCCCCCCCCTTTTCCTTGCCATAGCCATTTTTGTTTTTTTTTGCACACGTTTAAAAAAATCATTTTAGCCTTGAAGATGATGTAAAACCCCCAAACATTATGTCCGTTCTGAAATCAGACATCCTAGAAAATAAAATAGTGGTAGTTCCAATTCTCAATGTCACACGATATTACCGTAAAGGTAAAACATTTCAGTAAAAGACACACTAAAGTGAATTTTAGGGCAAACAAATGCAATGAATTAGCCAAAGTCTTGGTAAATATAAAAGACAGGTAAATAGATAACCAACATGTCAAACTTTAATCGCTTTCCCACCAGGCCTATTTCGGACACTTTTTGTTTACAAGTTAAAATCAGTATGTTTTCCTAGAAAACTACTTAGAACCCCCAAACATTATATATATTTTTTTAGCAAAGACTCTGGAGAATAAAATGGCGGTCATTGCAATATTTATTTTCACGCGGTATTTGCGCAGCGGTCTTTAAAACGCCATTTTTTTGGGAAAAATTTTGAAAAATCACATTTCACTGCATTTAAAAAATGCTAAACAGTAAAGTTAGCCCATTTTTTTTGTATATTTTGAAAGATGATGTCATGCTGAGTAAATAGATACCCAACATGTTACGGTTTAAAATTGCGCCCCCCCCGTGGGATGGCGACAAACTACGGTCAATAGAGATCTCAATAGGCAACGCTTTAAATTTATTTAACGGTTACCAGTTTAGAGTTAGAGTGTAGCTCTTTTATTTTTAATTATTGCTCACGCTCTGGCGATAGCGGTGATACCTCACATGTGTGGTTTGAACAGCGATTTAATTTGCGGCTCGACTTCCGTATATGTATATGCTAACGGTGACGGGGGCGGCTAAATTATTATTTTTTTTCCCATTTATTTTATTTATTTTTTTTAAAAAAAAAATCTGATCACTTTTATTGCTGTCACAAGCAATGTAAACATCCCTTGTGACAGCAATATGCAGTGACAGGTACACTTTATGGAGGGATCGAGGGTCTAAAAGACCCTCGACCCCTCCACTACACTTCCCTGTATGCAAAACAGCGAAAAACTGCGTTTTTGCATACAGCCGTTTTTCAAATTTGCCGCCTTTTGCAGCACACTAACCCGGAAATGACGTCATGGACGCCGCCTCCGGGTTACGTCATCGGAGACCCGATCGAAGCCGTTTCCGGCATTTATCGGGACTCCATCCAGCCGGCGGACGCGCTGGCTGGGTGCTCGGGGCTCCCAGTGGGACGGGAGCCCCGGTAAAAGCCACGGAAGGTGGCGGGAGGGAGGGGGGGATGTCCCCTCCCGCCCCCCCCCCAGGTAATGATCGAGTGGCTCCCGAGCCGTATCGGTCGGTACTGACGGAAAGCCAACCGTCGGCTCTAAACCACGGTACCAGGATGATGCCTCTAGCTAGAGGCATCATCCCGGTATACTCCCGCAAAGTTTACGGACGTCATATGACGTCCGCCCAGGGAGAAGTGGTTAAAATTGTGTGTGCCTATGAAATGGTGACAAACTTCAGTACCCTATATTTTCTATAGACAATGCTTCAAAAGCCCTCTATAGGTATCAGTTTAGTGTTATGGAGGAGGTCTGGTGCTCAAATTTTTTCTCTCACTCTGGTGTGCGCGGTGATATATAACATGTGAAAAAAATTACATTTTCACGAATAGGCACCCCCGACGGATTTGTTTATGTTAGTTTATGGATATAAGTGGAGGTGGGAGGGTCTCAACATTTTTATTTTGGGAGGGGGGATTATGTGCCCCGGTATAGCTTACATTTTTTGCAAAAAAAAAAAAATGTTTTCTTCTTCTACTTAACTTTTTTTTTTTTCACATAGGGGACAAAAAGTCCCCTACATAGTGTTTTTTGAGGTTACAGGTACCGTTAAATGGGACATCCAGTGTCTAAAAGACTCCCTCTGTGCTCCACTGAATGCATTGAAAAACAGTCCTTCCCTGCCAAGCTAGCCGGGAACATAGAGAGGCTGACCCGGAAGTGCCCTCATAGACGTTGCTTTCCGGTTCACAGCAAGAAGGGGAGGAGAGCGGATGTGTGTCTACTCTTCTCCTTCCCCCCAGCTGCCAGAACCAGCCATGTCGGTCCCAGGCCCACAGATAAACAAGCGGGGGGGGGGGGCATGTGTGGGGGCTTCAGAACAGGGGTTGTGTGTGAGCCATCAATGCTGGAAGCCCAATGCTTTCACCTGACAAGCAGAAGCCTACCTGTCAGTTTCACACACGATTTCTGTAGCTGTAGCCCCCCAATGTCATGTATGACATACAGACCTGGCAGCAAAAGGGTTAAAGGATGTGGGGGGGGAGCACAGAGCAGCCATAGTACCACACATAGGAAGCTGCCAAGGGAGAGATAAGGGTCAGTGGCGCCTATTGGAATTTCCTCCTGTGGCCACATGGGGGAGTCAGCCTATGAAAGTGCAGAGACAGCACCCTCAAGGGAAGATTGCAACACCTGGGAGGGGAAGTGTCCCTTTAAAATTTAAAAAAAATCTGTGATAACTGGATCACAGGCTACAGTTGGCAATTGGCAAGGGCAGCCTGCTAAAGCTAATAATACTGTCAGTGTGTTTATTAATGAAGGTGATAAAGGTGAGATGTCTCCCATGCGGAATAACTTCCTTCCTCAGGCTGTCTTGACAAATACTGGGGAAAAAAGTGCTAAAGACATCAACAATCTTAGGTGTGTAATCCATTGTGAAATATTACTGTTGATGATAAACAGAATAATGTGTTGCTACTCTCTATTGGTTTTGTTGTCAAGAGTAAGTGGGAAGGGTGTGATAACCCTAAAAGACAGATTAGTGAAGTTGGTACCAGAAACTTACACCACGTCATCAGTGACGTCATGTCCGCCTCCTCTGCTGTCCCCAGAAGGCTTTGATTCCCAGCTGGAGCCGTTCCATAGGAACCCCTGATGTTAATTTCACCACCTGCAGCATGAGTCTGCAGATCAGATGCCCTTGACAACAGAACATTGTAGAGCCTTTTATCACCTTTATATTGGGAGCGCAAACCTGTCATCAGCAGAGCAGGAAAACCAGCAGCCGTGGCTGTGCCCTAGGGAGGAATTCCCCCATCCACATTGAATGTGTGTACAGTATAGGAATCAAGGCATTTTGTTTTGTTTAATCTGCTGTCACTTAGATTGTCACTTAGACTGCTTATGAAAATTGCACTAGTCTGTAATACCACATACGTCAAGCATGTTATTAAAAGGATTTGTGCAATACCAAAGATGATCTCGAAAAGATCTTGAACCCTTGGCTAATTGAACCTGGGCAGATTCGCCATTAAATACTTTCTATATATTGGAAGCTGATTTTTAGCACATATATACACGCTGTCCACTTACATGCTGCATGAGGGACAGAACCTGTAAGTGGTACTAAATGGCAGAAGAGAAAATCAGTTCTCTTGTTCTGCCAGAGAAGGATATCTGGTGTGGCAGATCTGTGTTAATCTCAGAACTGTATAGACAGAAATACAAATACAAGTAAAACAGCTTCCATTTAAGAATTGTGATATAAAGTAGCCCAGGATCATCTACCAGCCATGTTGGCATAAGCAAACAGTCCTTTTATTTGAGAAACAAAAAAGAAAAAACATAAAAAAAAAAGAAAATACAATTTGTCTTCAGCAAACAAACAATACAATGTAGTCCATAGTCTGGTTCCGAATGGTCAATCTAGATAAATGTGCGTCATAACCATGCCAGACAGACTCTGTGGTTTTGGGGTTTCCCGTTGGCTTCAGGCATCCCAAAGAGATTTTCACAGCTCAGCCACTGTTCCTTAATTGTAAGCTTAGTCCACCCTGTTCAAACAGTTGTCCTGCTCACTCTCTCACTGCCAGCAGCTGACTGTTTCCTCTTCCTTTTCTAGACTGAGGCATGTGGGTTAACCCCAACAGGACCGTGTAATCAGGGTTTGGAGGTTCTTCCCTTTCAAAACTCTTCTAACCCCCAAATTCCCAGGTCCCTGTTAAGAACTTACCAATTCAGATAGTACTGACAATGAATTTTCTTCTTCCAACTGGATTACCCCAGGACCCCTTACCCTGAGTTTTCAACCAAGTGTTCAATCTGACTCCCTTAAAAGGGACTACAACTCAAATATTGGGGAAATATACTGTACCTGTTGATCAGGGCACATTGCCATTGTCCTGTAAAGTATTTATTCAGTGTATTTAGCTGTTTGTTTAACATACATCTCCATACAACTCCACAATGCCTGGTGTTCTATTTACTCATCACCCAACTAAAGTACCCCTGTTTGTTCCCTGTATGCAGGGCCTAATAAAGTACCTATCTATATGCTATGTGAGCTGTGTGGCTTATAAAAACATGAATTATCAGTCACAAGTAACAGAGCAAATTAGGTAAATCTAAATTCAAATCTAAAGTGGAGATGGAATCCAAAAAGTGGTTATTGTGTGGCCACCCTTGTTACTGATGGGAGCTGGATGGTATAAAGAAAAAAATAACCCAGCCCATCATAAATTCCAGCCTGTGATTGACTGGAATATACTTTTACAAAGTATTTAAAGGGAATCGTTTATCAAAACAAACATCCTGGGAAGCTGCCATTCACAAAACCCCAGCATAGTAGGAGCAATGACACAACTGTTTACAGCACAAAAATCAATACACTAGCATGTGACCAGGGAATTTGAAAGGTATACTGAGGTTTGAGGTTTTTCACTCATGTATTCTAGATCAGAACAGTTTAACTGTTTGCCTACTGAGCAAATTCTTACATTTTTTTACATTTATGTAAAAATCTGAATTTGTTTTAATAAAAAAAAATAGAACCCCCAAAACATTATATATTTTTGAAAGCAAAGGCCCTGGAGAATAAAATGGAGGTTGTTTCATTTTTTTATGTCACAAGGTATTTGCGTAGCAGTTTTATCAAACACAAATTTTCAGGAAAAATGCACTTTAATGGATTTTAGTGCACACAAACGCAATATAATGCCAAGTTATTTGGTAAAATATAAAAGACAATGTTATGTTGAATACATAGATACCTAATATTCTTGAAAACTGGACATGCCCGTGGAATGGCATTAAAATTATGGTAAATTAAATTATCCATAGGCAATGATTTAAAAGCCTATACAAGATACTAGTCTAGAGTCATACAGGAGGTCTGACATTAGAATTATTGCTCTCACTCTGATGTTCATGGTGATACCCCACATGTTTGGTGCAATCATCATTCACATATGTGTGTTGGACCTACGTGCACGTTCGAATTTGTGCATGAGCATGGGTGGACAAGGGCACTTGCATTATTTTTTTTCATTATTATTTATTTTATTTACTTTTGTTTTTTACACTGTTTCTTTACATTTTTTAATTAAACTTTATTGCTTTCACAAAGATATGAACCATACAGAGAGGTTAAATTAATACTGTTGAAAACATCTGAAGAAAAGGAGTCAATTTCAGGTCAAAACTAACCTATTGGTGCGTATTTATGGGTGGGGGGAGTTTCTGGAATGATTTCTACATTTTCCCCACAAGATTTAGAAATCACTCCAAAACGTACCCCCACCAATTTATACGCATCAACAGGTTAATTGTAGTTGGTAGTTGTTAGTTGAGTACTGAGAATCTTCTCCTTTCCTCACATGTTTTTACCCTATCTGTATAGTTCATTCATATCTTTGTACATATATATATATATATATATATATATATATATATATATATATATATATATATATATATGCAGTATCTCACACAAGTAAGTACACCCCTCACATTTTTGTAAATATTTTATTATATCTTTTTTTATGTGACAACACTGCCGAAATGAAATAGGTTGTTGGAGAAACATGGACTTTAAAGGCACTGAGTATATTAAAATATAACAATTTTATTGATACATGACTAAAAATACATTACAAACATAAATGACTCGCCACAAGAAAGGCGTCAAAATATGTAGCCTCCATAATACAGTGATTAAGTATAAACACACAAACAATACTAATTGCGGTATTTTGAGATACATCCACAGGATCATCCACAAGATGACAGGTGTGTGTACTGCCGTCCATCGAGATCGGTTGATGTGATGATAAATATACAGAATATTCATAAAGCCAGGTTGCTCGACATGTTTTGCTTGGAACGCTTCTTCTCGAGCTAACAATTCAGTACTCTGTATATAGTCAAAAATGTCAACATGGTATAGGGCACAGAGCCTCAGTATTTTAACAGGGAAGGTGGAGTCAGCGGCCAGGAACAACTTAAAGACAATTGATAGAGGTATAAATCGTGTCCTTAATACTAACCACCTGTAGTTGTTTTTCAGGGTCAGGATAAGTCCAAACAATACAATTGTTCCTTAAGAACTCATATGGGGCAGGGCTACGCAGTAGAAAAATCAGTAGATAACCACAGCAGAGCTTGCTGCCTGTGGAAGTGATCCCAAGAAATTACAACAAACGCCTCTCCACCTTCCCCGGATGGGGAGAAATAACACTTTGCTACAATGTAAAGTAGCAAGTGTACAGCTTGTATAACAGTGTACATTTGCTGTCCCCTCAAAATAACTCAACAAACAGCCATTATTGTCTAAACCGCTGGCAACAAAAGTGAGTACACCCCTAGTGCAAATGTGCACATTGGGCCCAATTAGCCATTTTCCCTACCTGGCGCCATTTGACTCGTTAGTGTTACAAGATCTCAGGTGTTAATGGGGAGCAGGTGTGTTAAATGTGGTGTTATCGCTCTCCCTCTCTAATACTGGTCACTGGAAGTTCAACATAACACCCCATGGCAAAGAAATCTCTAAAGGATCTGAAAAAATAAATTGTTTCTCTACATAAAGATGGCCCAGGCTATAAGAAGATTGCCGAGACCCTGAAACTGAGCTGCAGCACAGTGGCCAAGAGACCACTACTCACCACTTTACATTGTAGCAAAGTGTCATTTCTTCAGTGTTATCACATGAATAGATATAATAAAATAATGACAAAAATGTGAGATACTGTAAATAAGCTTGTGCCATACCTGACCAATCGCTTTGTAAGCTGGAAATCTCTGTAGTAGGCATTGCTTCTACAGTGATAGCCATGATAGCCACTAGCTTTAGGGTCTAAATGGCTTTACTGCTGATTTTTTAACACAGGAAGATGTTCACTTAGCATGGGAACCACTGGGTTAATTATTGGCTACTCCTCCACTGCAAGGAAAGTCGTTACTACTCTCCATTTTTAGTTAATATTTTTGATTCAATAGCTTCTTATTGTATATACAGTATAACTTATATATAACTTATAAAATAATATCCTGTTATTAAGTAAAATGGTATTTTCTTGAAAAGTATTCTTATATATAATAATAAATGCTGTGCAGCTTATATACTATCATGTACATCACAAAAAAATTATAATATGCATTATACCTCAAAAACACACAAAAGAAAACGATAAAATAAGAACCTTATAAAAAACAAAAAAAAAAAAACATTAGATATAAATTAACTTAATTTTATTTATACTTGTGGTTTTAGAAGGTTCTTACTATATTCTTTTTTCCTTTTTTGCGTTTTTGGGATATAATGCATATTACAATTTTGTGATAGCCATAATAGTGTATATGAGCTGATCTTATAACAAAAAATATTAATAGTGCTGCGCCAGATGAATAAAATAAACAGTAAAATAAATATATAAGTGCTCCCAGTGTCCAATTCAAAATCAGTAGATGAATAATCCTTTATAAAATATATGTGCTCCCAGTGTCCAATCTTAAATTAGTTGAAAAGAGAAAGGTGTGTGATACCGTGATGTGCTTCACTCCACCACCACCAAGAACGTCAAGCCTCTCACCTTAATCTCTGACCCAAGAATCAACCCGGGTCAAAAGCAGCTTTCTCCACACGGGGTTATCAGATCTTCACTGAGAAATTGACACCGAATCCAACAGCAGGTGCAACTCTCATCACAGACAGGTATCAGGCATGAAACGAGAGGAAAAACAACGTCTAATGCTCTCCGTATGGGTGAATACAGGTGCTAGTTTATTCAAATATTGTACTTACAAACAAGCACTAGATTTGTGCATAAAACAAACACGCTCCACACAGCTGAGAGGATGAGACTTCCAGCAGGCTAGGCTCCACCCCCTATACGCGTTACGTCGTCGCTAATACGCGGTGACTTCAACAGTAGAGGTGAAGCTTGCATACACAAAGCTCACTATAAGGCCAAACTGGCCTGCGGCATTCACTTCCTGATTGGATACGCCAACCATCTCCCCACCTCCAAACGGAAGGGGGAGGCCAGGATCACGTCCTATGATTGGCTGAGGCTGATTGGTCGAGGAACAGGCCCGCCCCAATAGACAGGGACACGAGTGAGCAGCTTCTCAATGGATCTAAATAGAGTGACACCCACAGTCAAATATTGCAATATCTATGTGGCATAAACCCAAGCCTGACATGCAAATATTCACTCCATGGAGTATAATTAACCCTGATCTACATTTAATAAATACCAGAGCCCATCTACCAGTAGGCATTGCTTCTACAGTGATAGCCACTAGCTTTAGGGTCTAAATGGCTTTACTGCTGATTTTTAAACACAGGAGGATGTTCGCTTAGCATGGGAACCGCTGGGTTAATTATTGGCTACTCCTCCACTGCAAGGAAAGTCATTACTACTCTACATTTTTAGTTAATATGATTGATTCAATAGCTTCTTATTGTATATACAGTATAACTCATATATACCTTATAAAGTAATATCCTGTTATTAAGTAAAATGGTATTTTCTTGAAAAGTATTTTTAAATATAATTATAAATGCTGTGCAGCTTATACACTATTATGTGCATTGTACATCACAAAAAAAATATAATATGCATTATACCCCAAAAACACACAAAAGAAAATGAAAAAATAAGAACCTTATAAAAAAAAAAAAAAAAAAAAAACATTAGGTATAAATTAACTTAATTTTATTTATACTTGTGGTTTTATAAGGTTCTTACTTTATTCTTTTTTCGGTTTTTGGGATATAATGCATATTACAATTTTGTGATAGCCATAATAGTGTATATGAGCTGATCTGCCTTTATATTAGGATAAGCTAATGATGGTGTGCCGAAACACATAACTTTGCAAGCGGCAGCATGCATATAGGGATTTTTCATTTATATACTGTATATGCTTTATTAATGTTGTATTAGTGATTGTGCAGAAGGTTTTTTTCTGTTATTACCTTGAAAAATGTTTTGTTTCACACTTTTGTAAACAGTCACCAAATGTAGAGAAAGTTGTGTAACATTGGGAAATATTTATTGGTGTGGAAACATCAGAACAGTTTAGTTTTATCACTGACTGATTCCTGAGCAATTCATTCTGACAGGTAACTGTCAGCTTTAAAGATAGTTAGCTTGCATCAATGCAAAGAAAAAATGAGATTCAAATAACATGTAGCTTGGGAGCAAACACCCAGCACACTATCATAAGACTGTTGGTGAAATAAACATTTTGAAACAGGCCAATCTAATTGAAAATGGTCCTGAACCAGTTAATAATTGGTTGAAAACAGTCTAGAGTTAACTTTTTTTTATCCCCTGTCTGCTTTAACCTATAAAATCAATGAAGCCTGTGTCACACAATTTTCCCACTACATTAAGGAAGATAATAAAAATGTACATAGAATAAATCTGACAACAATGCAAAAGTCCTATAATTGTGAACTTAATTCAAGAAGGCTGCCTTGTATTGAGAGAAGAGAAGTAGCACTGTCTTCATTTTTGATTAGTCTCTCTTTTCAAGTGTTGTGCTGCACTCTATCATCAAAATTGAGGTAGAGACTTTATTATCATCACTATAGCAACCGCAGGGAATTTATATTTCAGAACAGTTGGCTACTTCAAAATTTCCTCTGGACTGAAAGAACAGCAGATGATGTGTACATTTTAATTCATTTTCACTTATTTCAGTGTAGAGGTGTTTCATAAACCAGGACAGTTTTTAATGGTAAGATGCACAATTCTATCTTGAGTTTCTTTGCTATCCCAGCAGGTTTCCATTAGAAAATGGCATATTTGGATGCTGTATTATTTAGAAGCTGCTATTTGACATCTGACTTATCTGTCTATTTAATACATTGCCTTCCATCTTAGTTTTCCTTGCTGCTTACACCAATCAATAAATATATTTTCCTTATAGCAAGCATATGCACATACATTAGCACATACATAATTATAAAAAATAAAAGCACAACGATGTATGTACACCACCAAGATGAAATCAATAGCTATTTATAATTATTTCATACATTTAATTTTTCTTTCTATTTTATTTTTATCATATAACAAAAGTGAAGAATATAAATACATATATGTATTATAAAACGTATTACATTTGCAGAAACTATATAGAATTTGTTTAATAACACCATAGTACCAGTTGAAAATTTCAATTTCAGAATTCTGCTCATTGCATTTTAATGAAAGCTGATTTTTAGATTTGTTGATATGAATTAATGTATTTCCCACAAGGAGGAATGGCGTTTGGGTTTGATACTACCATGGGCTTAAGGTGAATCCTGCAGGTTCAAGATTCATTGTTCCAGTGAAACTATGTGTAGATTTGCTCAGGATCTTTTTTAAACTGTTATGCACTGTATGGCCTTAGAACAGTAGCAAGCAGACTTAGAAGGGTCACATAGGCCAGCTCCCCTCACTTGAGGGGTATAAAGCAATTAATTGAAAGCTGTTATGGACAGCAACACATAGGGAAAGTTGACAGTATGCTTAGGGAAAGACTAGGGCCAGTTTGAAAACTGTACCTTAATTCTGATTGGTAGCTCTTTGGGCAGTCAACACCTTTGCTGCCTTTTAGGTTATTTTTAGGTTTTTCTTTTACTTTTATCTGAGTACAGCGCTCACTTTTAGATGTTGACTTGTCCATAGCAGTTTTTTTTTTCTTATGCAAGACTTCCCCCATAAAAAGGTGGCCTTTTGATTCAGGGAAAGTATTTTGGGGTATCATCTGCAATCTTTCAATTATTAATGGGATCTTGATATAGATTTGTAAGCAGCAGGATAGTTTTGCATCCACAAAAACAGGGACACCTCAACAAAAAAAAGGTGTCAATTCTTGTCACGTACTTTGTGGCAGAGTCTGGCGTGTAGAGGGAGGTCTCTCATACAGCCCCGGCTCTGGGACCACTGATGTTGTGACAGTGGCCACGAGAGCGCAGCGAGGTGTGAGTGCCTGTAAGATGTTCCGTCAGCTACAGCAGTGAGTTGCAGGTGCGTCACTCGAGACAGGCCAGATCGCTGGAACAGCAGATGGCAGCAGAGACAGCAAACCCAGCACTGGGCAGACAGCAGGTGGCAGGTGTTTAACAGGCAGCTGGCAGATAGTGGGTGTGGAAGGGCAGACAGCAATCAGCAGGTGAAGGACCAGCAGGGGCCAGGTAGTATGCAGAGCAGGACAGATGGATAACTGGATGCAAGGTCAGACGAGCCAAGTCAGAAACAGACATTAAGATGCAGGCATTAATGGCAGGCAGAGAATGGTCAGGATAAGCAGAAGAAAGCTATTTAGAATTAGGCAGATGAGCAGGAGGCAGAGAAATTCCAGAGACAGGCCAAGGCTAGGGCAGGTAGCGTTCAAGCAAGGTCAATAACAGAAGTCAAATACAGGAACAGATGCAGAGATATGGGTAATAGCTGTAGATCAGACAGCACTGGCTAATAGAACTGCTGCAGCTCAAATAGTCTCATTGGCGCCAACATTACCGCTGGGCATGCGCAGGTGCGTGACCACATTTGTGCATCTGCGCATGGTTATACACATAGGAACGGGCAGCAGAACATTTGCGACGTAGATGAAAAAGGCGCTGGTGATCTTTTATATTTACTGGAATAAAACTTGTTCAGGGTAGCACGTGTATTAAATATGTATTAAAAGTGCTTATTAGTGAATAAATTATTATAATTAAAGGTAATAGATATATTTTAAAGTGCACAACTCAAAATTAAAAAATATTTCTGTTGCTTATTGGTAAATAAATATATAAATGGTTATATATAAATAAATAAATAAATAAATATATTGTACATGCAACAAGCAAATCAATTATATAAATATATAATATTCCGTGCAGCAAGCAAATAAAAGTGCTTAATAGTGCGTGCATAAAAAACTCATCAAATATAAGCAGATATATTCGTGCTCTCCAGTGAAAAATAATTATATAGCAAGTGTCTCTGCAATTCGTGCAAAAAATATGCTCCTTAAAGTGCTTCAGGTGGTGGGGTGTGACACACGTGGCCTCTTACCAGCTTCCAATGAGTCACAATGACTCCCAACGCCTGTGATCCCTTTAATTGGGTGGATCAGACCTCTCCTCGATATCTTTTGGGATGGATATCTGCTCCTACATTAGGCATGTATGGACCATATAGTCCGCATAAAGATAAACAAAAAAAGCCTCCAATAGTGAAATATTGTATGCTTTATTTGAAAATTAGTAAAAAGGTATACAGTTGGTCCCTTACTATTAGTTGTGCCCTCCTGGCACTGGGCAATTCGGCAGTACACAAAATCTTTCAGTAGTGGGGAATCGTATCCGAGGATCTGCAGCTTCCTCTTAGTTTTCCTCTCACTGTGATGTGTGCGGCGGTCGGCGAGCGTCCCTGCCTCTGCTACGAATGCCTGTGTGTTTTGCTTCCGGGTTTGTCAGTAACCACAATGCATTTCGCATCTGTGCGTCATCAGGCGGCTACTGTTCCCCGGGGTCTCTTTCCTTAAGTGTCACGGACCTTCTTTTGATTGGCTATTACTCAGTATGTTATCGGCATCTTGTTTACAATTTATTTTCAGCTAACACTTATTGCCAATTGTTTTTTTATATTAAAATTAAAATAAAAAAACAATTGGCAATAAGTGTTAGCTGAAAATAAATTGTAAACAAGATGCCGATAACATACTGAGTAATAGCCAATCAAAAGAAGGTCCGTGACACTTAAGGAAAGAGACCCCGGGGAACAGTAGCCGCCTGATGACGCACAGATGCGAAATGCATTGTGGTTACTGACAAACCCGGAAGCAAAACACACAGGCATTCGTAGCAGAGGCAGGGACGCTCGCCGACCGCCGCACACATCACAGTGAGAGGAAAACTAAGAGGAAGCTGCAGATCCTCGGATACGATTCCCCACTACTGAAAGATTTTGTGTACTGCCGAATTGCCCAGTGCCAGGAGGGCACAACTAATAGTAAGGGACCAACTGTATACCTTTTTACTAATTTTCAAATAAAGCATACAATATTTCACTATTGGAGGCTTTTTTTGTTTATCTTTATGCGGACTATATGGTCCATACATGCCTAATGTAGGAGCAGATATCCATCCCAAAAGATATCGAGGAGAGGTCTGATCCACCCAATTAAAGGGATCACAGGCGTTGGGAGTCATTGTGACTCATTGGAAGCTGGTAAGAGGCCACGTGTGTCACACCCCACCACCTGAAGCACTTTAAGGAGCATATTTTTTGCACGAATTGCAGAGACACTTGCTATATAATTATTTTTCACTGGAGAGCACGAATATATCTGCTTATATTTGATGAGTTTTTTATGCACGCACTATTAAGCACTTTTATTTGCTTGCTGCACGGAATATTATATATTTATATAATTGATTTGCTTGTTGCATGTACAATATATTTATTTATTTATTTATTTATATATAACCATTTATATATTTATTTACCAATAAGCAACAGAAATATTTTTTAATTTTGAGTTGTGCACTTTAAAATATATCTATTACCTTTAATTATAATAATTTATTCACTAATAAGCACTTTTAATACATATTTAATACACGTGCTACCCTGAACAAGTTTTATTCCAGTAAATATAAAAGATCACCAGCGCCTTTTTCATCTACGTCCCATATTTTATATTGTTTTCACAATTAAAAGGGCAGCAGGTTCAGATATATCTTTAAAAAGAGCCAGGCGCCTTCCTATAATTTGCAGCAGAACATTTGCGCCTGTGCACTCATGTACATTTTGATGCTTCATCTGTACTATAGCTAATGCATTCCCAACACTGCTAAAGCTATACGAAAAAAGTTTTTAGTTTTTTGTTTTCAAACTGAACAGCTGCTGCTATATTTGGACCAAGCTGATTGTAAAAGAAAACAAATATATTTCACAACATAATATGTGAGGTAAATGTAGGCTGTCTGTAAAAATTTTACTTTTCTGTAACACCGTGTAAATGCATGCAACCTCCATGCATGTTATTGTAAAGGATTTGTGCCCTTAAAACTGCATAAAAAGACATATTTGATTCTGACCTAGGGCAGGTAAGGTATAGGTGGAGCCAGAGTTCCCAAACTTTAAGAAACATTTTTTCGAAATCAGTAAAAATGCTTGAGAGGTTTTTTTTTTTTTTTTTTTTTTTATTAACCTCAGCTAGATAAACTCAAGGCAACTTCCATGCATTAGTGATGCATTGTTTAGTTGCATTAAGTAGGAGAGTAGCCAGATTTTGTTGCATGACAATCAGTCTCAAAACTAAATGGTGAAACTGGGGCAGTCTTGGGTTATTGGGTCGTTGGGAATGGTAATGTGAAACAAAATCTGAATAAGGCAGAACATTCTAGACGAAAATTAAATCAGGTTTAACCAGGACCACCAGACATGAAAGTCTTTACCTTTTTGACCACAGCCTCTAAAACATCTGTTTTAGTAAAACGGGAAGGCTTTGACTATACGCACTGGTACCCAATACTAGCGGAATAAGACTGGATAAGGTGATTCTTGAGCTAAATGAACATTTAGCTATTCTGGATCAGGCTTATCTCCAGTCCCCAAAAGCAATTGTGTGGTTAAGATCCCATTTCTAGAGTTCAGAGAGTCAAAATAAAAAAAAAAATAATTGACACACCATTACATTTTCAGTTAGATTTGCATTATTGCATTACCTGCATTTGTATATATTATGATTTTTATATGTTTGCTATCAATTTCGTAACTCATTTCTTTATACATTACTCTGAAATGAGCACTGTTTTATTCTACTATAACATATAACCAACCGAACATTTCTATTTTTGGCTAAGCCAGGATAACCAGTCACATTTTGCCAGGCCAAATGAAACCAAAAGGCCCTCCTCAAAAAAAGAAAAAAGTCTAAAATATAGATTTTGTTTCCTTATAAATGAAAACATGTACATACCATCACTTTCAACTGAAAAATCCAAGAGTTTATTCTTAGTTTTATTATATTTGGCTGAGCCATGCAGATCATTCCTTTGTGCTACATTGCCAGATGGGCATTGAGAATCACAGGTTTATTCACAGAGATACATTGACCGATTTACTAAAAGTGTGAAGCATACTGAAGAAATCCTGTGCCAGATAGTCAACTGAAGTGAGCCTTATTCACCTCAAACATCCACTCAAGCAAACATAGGCACACTTTAGCAAATCTGTCCAGGATTAGCTTAAAGTCTAACTATAACCAATTTTTTTTTTTTTTTTTTTTTTTTTATAGTTTTGAATTGTATTTAAGTTAAAAAAAAATACAGGAATAAGGGTTGAAAAGTTATTTTTTAAGGGGGGACACATTTTCTAGCTGATTTTGACAGTTCCATTTGCTTGTGTGCTGTGCAGGAAAGTCATGCACAGAGGTGATAGATATCATACGTACATGAAGCCAAACTTTTTCTATTTGGATTGACAAAGGAAGGATTAAAACCCCTATCATTTTGCTGTCCATTTTCTATTGGGGAGATATTCATTCATTTAATGTCTTTGAAATCCTACCAATGTGAGTGGAGTTTCTACCTTAGATAGTTGTCAGTAGAACAGGTATCGCAATTTAAAGGTTTACCCTAACCATTTTTTCAAGTGGCAATTGTACAATTTTGAATTCCCCATTACTTTCTGGCTTGAAAATAGTAACTAGGAATGAGCTTAGGGTTCTCTTTTTGTCAAGGTCTTACCTCGCCCTCCTGTTGGCAGCCATCTTGGACATGACTGCTGCCTCTTATAAACTCTGATTACATCATCACTTGCCAGCTGCCTGGGTGTCGCACAGTGATGATGCTGCACACCTGACTATATCTACCACCTGATGGGTTGCAGTCCTGGCCCTTGTGTTTGTGCTCTAAGGTGAATCTCTGCTAGCAGTCTTCTGTTCTCTGTGTTGCTCCGTGTATGACCTGGCTTGGCTGACAAATCCCCTGGCCCTTGACCCCACATCGACAGATGACCCCGCATTGGCAGACGACCCTACATCGGTAGACTACCTGCTTCTAGACTCGACCATGGCTTGGATGACTACCCGCTTCTGGTTTTGACCCCGCCTTGTTCCTGCTCTCACTTCTTTACTCTTGCTGTGCGTTTATTGCTGTTTGCTCCAATAAACTGCTTTATTTTACTTGCATCCCCGTGTGCTCTGGTTCCCTGGCACCCTGACACTTCTGCACTCAATCCTGATATTATCCTAAGTGGTATTTTTTTTTTTCCACTGGCAGACATGACAATGGTCAAAATAGGACATATTACACTTAAGTATCTGTAGAGAAACTAGCTTGTTTTAAAATGACTTTCAATCACCCCTCAACCATGAGGCAGAGTGTCTCTCACTGCACACATTACCGTGGAGGTAATGACCTCAGAATCGACTAATCCAAACATTGCACTTCCTAAAGGAGAAACATGCTGCCATCACATCTAACTCCCACACATATTGACAGCCATTCAGCAATATCAGACCTCACGGACTGCATTCATTTTCTATTTACAGTTATGAGGGTATATATATTCCTCCTATCTTTAATCCCCAGGTATGGGATGAAATTCTGAGCATTGTTTATACCTTAGCAGTTCCTATTTTAATGTAGTTACTAATCCAGACACATCCTTCTCATGGTAGTACCTAGTGCCTTGGGCCTATGACTTCCAAAAACACCTTAATAGATGCCTGGCAATGGTAGCATCCTAATGCTGAAGCCTTCTTTTCCCATTCAGTAGGTCATCACACCCTTTCTAGATTTGAGTCTTACTACACAGAATCTCCCATCCAAATGACAAAATATATACTTATTATCAAGGGGCTATGTAATCATTCATTGATGCAAGACGATGCTTGAAGACCATAACATATGACATGGGACTTCTCTATGTAGGTCACATATTTTATCTCCCAGTTACCTTATATTCCAAATATCTGTTTTCTGGCCATCATATTTACAGTATCTATATCTGAGTTTAAATCTCATTGGATATTAATGACAAATTGATGGCTAGGCTTCAGGGCAATATGCCTATATTCCATTGAGCCTGGAAACCATGGGTTTCCTATTACCTTTTGAGAGATTTGTATTGCCGTTTATTTGAGTTGTAAAAACTTCTCATGAAGAAAAATTGGTGGCACACCACAATATGAACATGCTAAATCCTTAATTCGATGTGTCAAAGGCAAACAGCACAAAGACAGAGTTTCTGGAGCTGTTGTTATTGTTGAACTCTTTCTTTGTGCTATCTTCATTTGACACATGGAATAAAGGATTTAGCATCTTCATTTCGTGGTGTGCTGTCAATTTCTGTTCATGTGATTTCCTCACGACGGCAAGTTCTGGTGTGCACCCACTTTGAGGATTATCCTGCAGTGAACTCCTCACCTGGAGCAGTATTGTCTCTATACATACTGTATATGACTGTAAAAACTTCTACTAACCTGTTATTATATTTATGATAAATGAGCCCCCCCCCCCGCCGAATGTCTTTCTCCTCCCCCCCTCGAATGGCTCCCTCCCTCCCCCCCCCCATTCATACCTTACCTCACCCTACCTCGTTTCTTACTACTCTTCTTCTACTTTTACAGCTTTTCTTCCATTCTCCTGTTTCAAATTGCTATCTAACCAATAGCTAGAGTTTTTATTGAATCAACTAGTAATCCTAATATGGTACAACCTGGTTGTTCTTTGTTTCTACTGCGTACGCAGTCCGTTTTATTGAAAATCTGGTTTCACGTGTGAACTACTGTATCCTGTATCTTCATCTTCAACAACTGTTTTGTATATGATTACCTTTTTATATGATCTCTGACACATGTCTGCCATTCTTAAACTTCACAACAAAAATTAAGAACTAAAATATATATATAAAAAAAAAAAAAAAAAGCTTTTGGAATTTGAAAATTCATTTCTTTACAGTACATATAAATACAAGGATGAATCATAGTGTGTTTTAAAGTGCTGGATCAGAATATGTAAATACTTTAGTGTGCATGATCTGCCTACAAGTTTGATTTAAGGAACACAATAAATGCAGTTGCTACATTTAAAATGGTTCTAAAGCTAAAATATTTTTATTTTACCTTAATGTATTCCCTGCATTAAGGTTAAAAAAAAAAACATTTTACCACTTGCTGTGCTCCCCACCTCAAACACTTACCTGTCTCTTTTATCGATCCAGAGCTGTGACTGGTTGCATCTCTTCTCCCCCCTCTCCCTTCTATCACAGGTTCACCTGAAAGAAGTGGGCATTATTGACTCCTGCTGCTGTAAGGCAAAACAACTGAGGAGAGATCAGGGATAGGGTTGAGCGGACACCTAGATGTCCGTGTTCGACGGGTTCGGCCGAACTTTAAAAAAAAGTCCGGGTCCGTGTCCCGGACTTTTACCGAACTTTTCCCGGACACCGAACCCCATTGAAGTCAATGGGGACCCGAACTTTAAGGCACTAAAATGGCTCTAAAACACCAAAGGAAAGGGCTAGAGTGCTGCAAATGGCAGCAAAACGTAATTAAGAGCATGGCAAGTGCACTGCAAACAAATGTGGATAGGGAAATAACTAAAAACAACAAAAAAAAACAGAAAAATAAAACAATGTTCTTCTTCATCTCTGAAGGACGAGGCCCATATGGAGTAGGAGGGAGGTTGAGGTGGTGGTGGATGTGGCGGTGACATAGGCATGCGCACAGGGTGTGCCGGGTGTGCCTGGGCACACCCTAATCACCTAGGGCACATAGCATTGCCAGTGAGGAGATGGGAAAGATCTCCCTCGGACCTGCTCTGCTCTATTTCTCTTTGCCTACAGGTACATGGCCCCGATACATTACTCTCCCTGCTGGCAAACACATGCATGTGTATTTCAACTTTGGGGTGCACACCTTAATGCAATAGGCTGCGCACACCTATGGGTGGTGTAGGTGGAAGCGGCGGTGGAGGAGGACCAGGGCCGGATTAAGAGCATCATGGGCTTGGTGCTGAGGATTTTGAAGGGCCTTAAGGGCCGTGCCTTGCCATGCACCCAGAGGAGGAAGGGTGCAGCCATGCATGCCTAATTCAACATGGGATGCTGTCTCTGAAGCCCATAAACACATCCATGCATCGGCAACTGTCCCTCCTTGTCCGGCCTTCGCACTGTGTGGGGAGGTTCTGAGGGTGCTGCCTGGGGAAGCGAGCATAGAAGCCAGACTTCTGTGTTTACAAGTGACAGAAGAGCGGTAACAGTGAATATGGCCAACCCGGGGCCTATATAAAAGGTAGGGGCCTGGAGCTGCAGCTCCAATAGCCCCTACGTTAATCTGGCCCTGAGGAGGAGGACGAGGTAGCCAACACTGCTTCTTTTCACAAATTTTAAATGAGGGTACACCCCAAAAGAGTGAGAAAGAGCAAAAATGGAACAATGGGTGGGTAAGGTCGGTATCCATTGCTATTCTGCACAAGGTACGGAAAAGTCCCGTGGGATTCATGCCTGGTTCATTTTAATGAACGTGAGCTTGTCCACATTGTCTCTGGACAGGCGGCTGCGCTTGTCTGTTATAAAGCCCCCAGCCGTGCTAAATACCCGTTCAGATAATACACTGGCTGCAGGGCACGCCAGCACCTCCAAGGCGTAAAGGGAAAGCTCAGGCCATGTGCCCAATTTGGAGACCCAGAAGTTGAAGGGGGCAGACCCCTCATTCACTACATGTAGGCGTGTGCACACATACGGCTCCACCATGTTGGTAAAATGCTGCCTCCTGCTAAGACGTTCCATCTGAGCTGCTGGTGCTGCTGTTTGTTGTGGCGTGCTGACAAAGCTTTTCCACATTTCGGCCATGCTAACCCTGCCTTCTGAGGTGCTGGCGGTGCCCTGGTTGCGTTGGCGACCTCCTCCTCCTCCTCCTCTGCCTTGTGCTTCCACTGCGGCCCCGCTGTCAGATGGGAATGCCAGCAGCATGGCGTCTACCAGCGTGCGCTTGTACTCGCGCATCTTGCGATCGCACTCCAGTGAGTGAATTAAGGACGGTACGTTGTCCTTGTAACGGGGATCCAGCAGCGTGGCCACCCAGTAATCAGCACAAGTTAGAATGTGGGCAACTCGGCGGTCGTTGTGGAGACACTGCAGCATGTAATCGCTCATGTGTGCCAGGCTGCCCAGAGGCAACGAAAGGCTGTCCTCTGTGGGAGGTGTATCGTCCGTGTCCTCTGTATCCCCCCAGCCACGCACCAGTGATGGCCATGAGCTGGCCTGGGTGCCACCCTGCTGTGAACATGGTTCCATCTCCTCCTCCAGCTCCTCCTCCTCCTCATCCTCCTCATCCTCCAGAACTGTGCCCCTGCTGGACAATTGTGTCCCTGGCGTTTGTGTGTGCAGGAACCCACCCTCGGAGCCCCTTGCGAATGACTGCCCTGAAAGCCTTGGAAATGTTACCTCTTCATCCTCCTCCTCCTCCTCATCCTGTGCCACATGCTCTTCCATCATCGCCCGAATTGTTTTTTCAAGGAGGCATAGAAGTGGGATAGTTAAGCTGAGAACGGCGTCATTGCCACTGGCCATGTTGGTGGAGTACTCAAAACAGCGCAACAAGGCACACAGGTCTCGCATGGAGGCCCAGTTATTGGTGGTGAAGTGGTGCTGTTCCGCAGAGCGACTCACGCGTGTGTGCTGCAGCTGAAACTCCACTATGGCCTGCTGCTGCTCGCACAGTCTTTCCAGCATGTGCAAGGTGGAGTTCCACCTTGTGGGCACGTCACATATGAGGCGGTGAGCGGGAAGGCCGAAGTTACGCTGCAGCGCTGCCAGGCGAGCAGCAGCAGGGTGAGAACGCCGAAAGTGCGCACAAACGGCCCCCACTTTCTGCAGCAGCTCTGACATATCGGGGTAGTTTTTAAGGAACCTCTGCACCACCAAATTCAGCACATGCGCCAGGCAAGGGATGTGCGTCAAACCGGCTAGGCCCAGAGCTGCTATGAGATTTCTCCCGTTATCGCACACCACCAGGCCGGGCTTGAGGCTCGCTGGCAGCAACCACTCATTTGTCTGCTGTTCCATGCTCCTCCACAACTCCTGCGCGGTGTGTGGTTTGTCCCCCAAACAGGCAAGTTGTAAAACTGCCTGCTGTCGTTTACCCCTGGCCGTGCTGAAGTTGGTGGTGAAGGTGTTACGCTGTCCGGATGAGGAGGCGGTAGAGGATGAGGAAGCGGAGTAGGAGGAGTTAGGAACAGGAGGCAAACTGAAGCGCCCTGCAATCCTCGGTGGTGGAAGGACATGCGCCAAATTACTATCCGCCTCAGGCCCATCCGCCACTGCATTTACCCAGTGTGCCGTTAGGGAGATATAACGCCCCTGACCGTGCTTACTGGTCCACGTATCGGTAGTTAGGTGGACCTTGGCACAGATGGCGTTGCGCAGTGCACACCGGATTTTTTCCCCCACTTGGTTGTGCAGGGAAGGGATGGCTTGCCTGGAAAAGTAGTGGCGGCTGGGCACGACGTACTGTGGGACAGCCACCGACATAAGGTTTTTAAAACTGTGCGTCTCCACCAGACGGAATGACAGCATTTCAAAGGCCAATAATTTTGAAATGCTGGCATTCAGGGCCAGGGATCGCGGGTGGGTAGGGGGGTACTTCCTCTTCCTCTCAAGTGTTTGGGAGATGGAAAGCTGAACGCTTCCACGGGACATTGTGGAGATGGTTGTTGGTGACCCAGGTGGTGGTGTTGCTGACAGATCGTCTGTTTGCGGGGTGGCAGGTGCCGGTATCACTACAGATGTGGCTGGAGCGGCCGAGACTGCAGCAGAAGAGGAAGCAGGATGAGCCAGAGACGTTTCTTGGTTTTGAAGGTGTGTACTCCACTGCAGCTCGTGCTTTGCACTTAGATGCCTGATCATGCAGGTTGTGCTCAGGTTGAGAAGGTTTATGCCTCGCTTCAAGCTCTGATTGCACAGGGTGCAAACCACTCGTGTCCTGTCATCAGCACATTTTCTAAAGAACTTCCACGCTAGAGAACTCCTTTGAGCTGACTTTGGTGCGCTCGTTCCCTTGCTGCGTTGGGCAGTAGCGGGCGTAGTGTCTAGGGCACGGCCGCTCCGCTTCTGCACCCTGCTCCCTCTTCTGCTGTGCTGGTGGCTCTGTGCGACCACCGCCTCTTCCTCCAAACTACTCAGGTCACCTGCATGACGTTCATTCCATGTGGGGTCGAGGACCTCATCGTCCTCCACATCATCTTCCACCCAGTCTTCACCCCTGCCCTCCTTGTCGGTCTCCACAATGCTGAACGCCGCAGCAGTTGGCACCTGCGTTTCGTCATCATCGGAGACGTGCTGCGATGATCCTTGCATGTACTCATCTTGAGAAATAAGTGGTTGGGCATCGCTGCACTCAATCTCTTCCACTTCTGGGGCAGGGCTAGGTGGATGGCCCTGGGAAACCCTGCTGACAGAGTCATCAAAAAGAAGAAGAGACTGCTGTATGGCTTGGGGCTCAGACTGCTGGCCTGATTTGCAAGGGGGTGAGGTGAAAGACGGTTGGACATCGGCTGCAGGTGCCAACTGTGACCTTTCTGCAGTAGACTGGGTGGGAGACAATGTGAAGGAACTGGAGGCACTGTCAGCAGCAAACCAATCTACTATCGCCTCTCTGTGTTCTGGCCTCATCACTTCTAGGGGCGTATGATGCCCTACCAAATACTGATGCAGGTTCTGTCGCCTACTCACACTTGAGGAAGGTGTTTCACTTGTGCGTGTAGCTGGCACAGATCGACCACGTCCTCTCCTTGCAACAGGAGCTCTACCAGCAGCACCACGACCCAGGCCACGGCCCTTATTTGACGGTCTCCTCATATTTCTGTAATTTAAGATCTTGCCCTAGAAAGGTTTTTATTGAATAGCGGAATAGGAAATATGATCCAAAAAAGTGTATGTATCTCGCACGTACAAAACCACACTAGGCCCCAATTACTATTGTTTCTACCCCTAAAAGGATGGATGAGGAGTAGGAGGAGTATGGAACAGACAGCACCCTCAAATCTTCAGAAGTATAAGATGAACCTCAAAAACTTGGAAAGGTGGATCTCACACGTACCGACACAGACTATCCCGCAATTCAATTGATCCTCAAAGGTTTTTATTGAATAGCGGAATAGGAAATATGATCAAAAAAAGTGTATGTATCTCGCACGTACACCACCACACTAGGCCCCAATTACTATTGTTTTACCCCTAAAAGGATGGTTGAGCAGTAGGAGGAGGAGTATGGAACAGGCAGCACCCTCAAATCTTCAGAAGTATGAGATGAACCCCAAAAACTTGGAAAGGTGGATCTCACACGTACCGACACAGACTATCACGCAATTTAATTGATCCCCAAAGGTTTTAATTGAATAGCGGAATAGAAAATATGATCAAAAAGAAAGTGTATGTATCTCACACGTACACCACCACACTAGGCCCCAATTACTATTGTTTGTACCCCTAAAAGGATGGTTGAGCAGTAGGAGGAGGAGTATGGAACAGGCAGCACCCTCAAATCTTCAGAAGTATGAGATGAACCCCAAAAACTTGGAAAGGTGGATCTCACACGTACCGACACAGACTATCACGCAATTTAATTGATCCCCAAAGGTTTTAATTGAATAGCAGAATAGAAAATATGATCAAAAAGAAAGTGTATGTATCTCACACGTACACCACCACACTAGGCCCCAATTACTATTGTTTGTACCCCTAAAAGGATGGTTGAGGAGTAGGAGGAGGAGTATGGAACAGGCAGCACCCTCAAATCTTCAGAAGTATGAGATGAACCCCTAAAACTTGGAAAGGTGGATCTCACACGTACCGACACAGACTATCACGCAATTTAATTGATCCCCAAAGGTTTTAATTGAATAGCGGAATAGAAAATATGATCAAAAAGAAAGTGTATGTATCTCACACGTACACCACCACACTAGGCCCCAATTACTATTGTTTGTACCCCTAAAAGGATGGTTGAGGAGTAGGAGGAGGAGTATGGAACAGGCAGCACCCTCAAATCTTCAGAAGTATGAGATGAACCCCAAAAACTTGGAAAGGTGGATCTCACACGTACCGACACAGACTATCACGCAATTTAATTGATCCCCAAAGGTTTTAATTGAATAGCGGAATAGAAAATATGATCAAAAAGAAAGTGTATGTATCTCACACGTACACCACCACACTAGGCCCCAATTACTATTGTTTGTACCCCTAAAAGGATGGTTGAGCAGTAGGAGGAGGAGTATGGAACAGGCAGCACCCTCAAATCTTCAGAAGTATGAGATTGTGTTCACTGTACCCCACAAAGATTGTGTTCACTGCACCTCAAAAAGGATTTTGTTCACTGCACCCCACAAAGATTGTGTTCACTGCACCCTAAAAGGATTTTGTTCACTGCACCCCAAAAAGATTGTGTTCACTGTACCCCCAAAAGATTGTGTTCACTGCACCCCACAAAGATTCTGTTCCCTGTACCCCACTAAGATTGTGTTCATTGCACGCCACAAAGGATTTTGTTCACTGCACCCCAAAAAGATTGTGTTCACTGCACTCCAAAAAGGATTTTGTTCACTGCACCCCAAAAAGATTGTGTTCACTGCACCCCACAAAGATTGTGTTCACTGCACCCCACAAAGGATTTTGTTCACTGCACCCCAAAAAGATTGTGTTCACTGTACCCCCCAAAGATTGTGTTCACTGCACCCCACAAAGGATTTTGTTCACTGCACCCCAAAAAGATTGTGTTCACTGTACCCCCCAAAGATTCTGTTCACTGCACCCCACAAAGATTCTGTTCACTGTACCCCACAAAGATTGTGTTCACTGCACCCCACAAAGGATTTTGTTCACTGCACCCCAAAAAGATTGTGTTCGCTGCACCCCAAAAAGGATGTTGTTCACTGCACCCCAAAAAGGATTTTGTTCACTGCACCCCAAAAAGATTGTGTTCACTGCACCCCACAAAGATTGTGTTCACTGCACCCCACAAAGGATTTTGTTCACTGCACCCCAAAAAGATTGTGTTCACTGTACCCCACAAAGATTGTGTTCACTGCACCCCACAAAGGATTTTGTTCACTGCACCCCAAAAAGATTGTGTTCACTGTACCCCCCAAAGATTGTGTTCACTGCACCCCACAAAGATTCTGTTCACTGTACCCCACAAAGATTGTGTTCACTGCACCCCACAAAGGATTTTGTTCACTGCACCCCAAAAAGATTGTGTTCACTGCACCCCAAAAAGGATTTTGTTCACTGCACCCCAAAAAGGATGTTGTTCACTGCACCCCAAAAAGGATTTTGTTCACTGCACCCCAAAAAGATTGTGTTCACTGCACCCCACAAAGGATTTTGTTCACTGCACCCCAAAAAGATTGTGTTCACTGCACCCCAAAAAGGATTTTGTTCACTGCACCCCAAAAAGGATGTTGTTTACTGCACCCCAAAAAGGATGTTGTTCACTGCACCCCAAAAAGGATTTTGTTCACTCCACCCCAAAAAGATTGTGTTCACTGCACCCCACAAAGATTGTGTTCACTGCACCCCAAAAAGGATTTTGTTCACTGCACCCCAAAAAGATTGTGTTCACTGCACCCCACAAAGATTGTGTTCACTGCACCCCAAAAAGGATGTTGTTCACTGCACCCCAAAAATATTGTGTTCACTGCACCCCACAAAGATTGTGTTCACTGCACCCCACAAAGGATTTTGTTCACTGCACCCCAAAAAGATTGTGTTCACTGCACCCCAAAAAGGATGTTGTTCACTGCACCCCAAAAAGGATTTTGTTCACTGCACCCCAAAAAGATTTTGTTCACTGCACCCCAAAAAGGACGTTGTTCACTGCACCCCAAAAAGATTGTGTTCACTGCAGCCCAAAAAGATTGTGTTCACTGCAGCTCACACACAGAAAAATGGATGTGGATCACTGACACCTGCCTATCTCCTATCCCACACCACACAGCAATATCGATTGTAGTTTGTAGAACACAGTTTCCCTAAAATTCAGCAGCAGCCTCTCCCTAACAGGATTGAGAAGAGATCGTAGATCGGGACTAAGTGCAGACCCCACACAGCAATATCGATTGTAGTTTGTAGAACACTCTGACCCTAAAATTCAGCAGCAGCCTCTCCCTAACAGGATTGAGAAGAGATCGTAGATCAGGATTGAGTGCAGACCCCACCCCCCACACAGCAATATCGATTGTAGTTTGTAGAAGACACTGACCCTATAATTCAGCAGACTCTATCCCTAAAATGCCTACAACTCGCCCTGCCTAAACACTCCGACCTGTCCCTCAATTCTATCCGGACACAAATGGTTTTTTCCTGCCTGTCTTTCCCTAATCAGCAGCCAGCACGTTGATGTGTGCTCTGTCCCTGATCTAAGCAGCAGAATGAAGACGCTGCGGCTGCCTGGAACTTATAAAGACTTGGTCACATGCTTTAGACGGCCAATCACAGCTACTGAGACATTTGCAGGCATGGCTGGGATGGCTTAAGGCACACCAGTTAAACGATTGTTGATTGGCTGTTGAAAGCCCGCCATGAAAAGAGCGCCAAAGCATGCAAAACCCGGAAATAAAACGACCGAACACGGATTTTTACCCGAACATACAGTAAAGTGTCCGTGTCCGTGTTCGGGTACAAAAAATCCAATTATTCGGTACGAACACGAATAATACAGTCCGTGTTCGCTCAACACTAATCAGGGAGCAGGGCTGAGTGTCTCTACGGATTCAAAAAGCCCAGCTCAGGAGCACACACACTTGTGTTCCCCCATATCACATGCCTTGCTATGGGGTCACATGCAGAAAAGGAGGAGTAGAGAGAGTGCCGATGGTGGCAGAAGATGAGGAATGGGACTGCTCTTTGCACTACCACTGTAGGTAAATATAACATGTTTATTATGTTAATTTAAAAAAATTGCCTTTAGACCTACTGCAAAATTATTTTTTGGGTTTAGTGTCATATTGAAGGTAGAAAAGATGAAGCATCAGTGCTCATTAGAAAATATGAAAGGGTTTAAAGGTTCTGAGGATTTGTAGAAACCCCTTCTGATCTGAGAAATAAGAAAAAGGAAGGGGTGCAAATTGGAAATGGGCAGATTAGAAAAGGGATAGCAATCATTGAAAGAAGGTTAGAAAGTTTTAACACTGGTGTTTTAGGTAAACAATAATCATGTCACAAATCATGATTTTCCAATCAGAGCTCAACAAAATCTGTTTGAGGAAACAAACATGGAACTACTTTGAATAAAAGTCACAAATACATTACAAATTGAATGGGAAATGGCGCTGGAGCATGGAGTATGGAGTAGGCACAATGTTTATTGCTTTAACTGCTTGTAGTACTGTAGCTCATATTAGATATGCGTAGGTTGAGTAGGGAGAAAGGAAGGAAGGACAATGAGGAAGAGAAATATCTCTGTATGGACTGAACATTAGTATTAGTACAAGATGATAGTAGGCCAGGAATGTAGTGTATGTAGTGTACGTATTTCCTGGGAGTTGGGTCCTATCACATTTATCTATAAATGGTTAGAAGATTGGAAAGGTGTTGGTTAATTTGTTTATGTATAGTAAATACAGCCTTAAGCCCCGGTTCACACTAGGGCGACCTGTGAGGCGCCGCAGGTCGCCTCCCATAGGAAAGCTGCGGACCCGTTCTAATAGGAGCGACACAAGTCGCTCCGACCTAGAAAAAGGGTCCGGAGCTTCTTTGGGGTGACCAGGAGGTGACCGCCATAGACTTCAATGTTATGAAGTCCGTGGCGGCCGCTCCGAGGTCGCGGCGCGCTGCTCGCACCGCAATCTCGGAGGTCGCCCCTGAAAGTAGCGTCGCTCCTATGTGAACCGGCGCTAAAAGTACTGTTAAATCCTTTTAATCTTCAGAAATTATGTTGCACAGCATCTCTGACAAGGCCAGTCAAGGTTACTAAAAAAAATTAAATGGGAAAGGAAAGCATACAGGATAAAAAAAAAAAAAAAAACAAATCAGTCTTAATATCGTAGCAGACCATTAAGAGATTATCATATATATAAAGATTTTGCTATTGACGGGTTCCCTCTCAAAACAAAGAAATACGTATTAAATGAGGGGGAAATTTTGCAGTAAGGCACCATTGTTTTTCACGTCCTCCATGTTAAGTGCAGAAAAATGTTTTATGCCAATGTTAACAATCATCTAGGAAAGATCCAAAAAAAATATGATATCTTGAATGAATGAATTATGAGTGTAAAATAAATCAAAATGTTATTTTTTTGTGCTGCCCTGCATATCCATTTATTATTCTATGACACTTAACCCTTTCTTATCAGAATAGGTAACATATAACCTTCTCTAAACATAAACCTTACACTTAAATCCCCCACTCCCCCACACCCAACAATAAACATTTAACCCTTAACCCATCCTTTTATATTCACCAGCCACAACACTTAACTCATACAAATGTGAACCCTTTACACTTAAAGTATATGTGACCCCTCACCTTGGAAAACAACCCATTCATTTTAGATGAGAAATGAAAGGCGACATTGTGTGTGTGTATATATATACATATATATATATATATATATATATATATATATATATATATATATATTTTTTTTTTTTTTTTCAAAGGAAGCAATAGTTACATATAGTTAGTCAGGTTGAAAAAAGACACAAGTCCATCTTGCTCAACCAATAAAAAAACAAAAAACAGTAAAGAAAACACAACCATAAAATCCCATATACACAATCCAATACCCACAGTTGATCCAGTAGAAGGCGAAAAACCCCAGCAAAACATGATCCAATTTGCTACAGGAAAAATTCCTTCCTAATCTCCCGAACACAAAGAGAACAGAATACTCTTTAACACAAGTACATGATACAACTTGCTCATATCATGAATATGAAATGTTGGGATAACGTATTCTTTAACCCTCTTCTTAACTCCTAATTCGTAACATATACCCTTAAAACCTAACCTTCCTTCCAATGTATAGACCCTAAGGGTTTATACATTGTAGCAGGGATTGCCAGCTGTGTCCCAGATGAGGGGTGGTGGTAGGTAGATCTCTCTGCAGGTGAACACCAGAGGAGGTGAGCACTAGGACCCAGGAGTGCTGTGGAAGTTGCAGACTGCACACGGCTGGAAGTAGTTTTTAATGGAGAGTGCAGCTGGCAGGATCAACAGGTAAGTACTGGAAGCAGGTTCTGCAGGCTGGGTACAGCAGGTGGGCACCAAGGCAGATCACAGCAGACAAGGCACAGCCGAAGGCATAGTCGGAGACAGAAGCAGAGGTCAGTAAGCCAGTGGTCAGCAGATCGGATAGCAGAGTCGTGGTTAGGCAAACCAGGGTCATACACAGGGCAGATGACAAGAGAAGATTCGTGAACAATCCGAGGTCAGAGCTGGGAGCGAGACTAGAGGAATCCAAGAACAAGCCGGGTTGACAACAGGTGATCAGAAGCAGCAGCAAACACAGGAAGCAGGAAACAGGAAGCTGAAGACCAGTCAGCGATGTTCATGTGCCACAGATATCCTTTTAAAGGCGAGAGGGTGCTGGGATTGGACGTCCATTTTGTGCGCCAGCACGCACACGTCTTCGCCCTAGCGGACGTGCGTTTGCAATACGTGTGTTTGTATTCATGCGGGCAAGGCCATATTGAGAACTGGCTAATGTGCCAGGTCTCTGAGTGTTTATTCTCCGGCTAGTTCCCTGACAACATGTTTCCTGCGACTTAATTATTGCGGGTGAGAGGTAGGTCACGGTAAGTTTTTGAGAATTTACACATGTTTCTGTCTGCTGCGGTGCAATATAATGCAAATAAAATAGGAGAAACACAGAATGTTGATGTGAACATGACTCATAGAAAAGTATTGTTTTCCATAGGGTTGATTTACTAAAGGCAAATAGACTGTGCACTTTGCAAGTGCAGTTGCACCTCTGCAAGTGCAGTTGCTCCAAAGCTTATTTAATGAGGTTAAGCTTCACTTTGCAATGAATACCCAATCACATACAAGTTAAAAAAACAGAATTTTTGCTTGCACATAATTTGATGATAGAAGTCAGCAGAGCTTTCCTTCATTTACTAATCTCTGGAGCATCCACACTTGCAGAGGTGCAACTGCACTTGCAAGTGAACAGTCTTTTTGCCTTTAGTAAATTACCCCTATGTGCCATTTTAGTTACCTGTGTTTTTCACTTTATTGGCAGTTACAGCAAACACTATTCCCATTTTAAGATAAAGAATTTACAAAACTAAATAAAACTGACTTTATTCTTGTAGCTTCCGGTTTCGGTGCCGCATGGCTTAGCTAACTCCTCTCGCAGCTCCCGCTAAGCCTTCTGAAATTCAGCTTTTAAAGCCACCAGCAGTGCCCACTTTGCTTGGTCTCCCTCTTTCTGTCATTGAGCACTAAACTATGGAGATGTATTTTGATAAAAGCAGCCACCGCTCCCAGCCTACACACAGCCAGCAGGAGCTTCCTAAAGCAGCTTCTCAGTCTGACATGGCTGGTGTCACCGACATAGATCTCAGTCACTGCCCCACACAGCCTTCCTCACACCCTGCAGTTACTACTGACCAGTCACACAAGCAGTGGCAGCTCTCCTTCCCCCCACCATCGCCTCAGCAGTAGAGAAAGCCATCCAAGCAGGTATGGGACAACTTAAAAAGAAGCTGGGGAACACCCTGCCCATCTAAATGAAGCAGAGATGAGAAAATCCATGTTAGAGGATGAGTTATATTAGGTCCAATTCAATGAGCACCAGCAGGACAAGACTTATCAATTCATCCTACAGAAACTGGAGGATTTAGAGAACAGATCAAGAAGACGCAATAATTTGCGGGTGATGGGCGTCCCTGAATCCTATCAAAACTCTTCTCTCCTGGAACTCTATTCCAAACACATACCAGAAGCACTGGGAATCACTTTGCCATGCGTCACTGAATGGGCTCACCAACTGGGTGCTCACTCCACTAATTGCCCTTCACCATGACCGATCATCATCAAATATCTTAACTATACATCTGCCATCTTACAGAAGTATCATCAATTTTGCTCTCTTCAGCTTGATGGCATCAATAACGTCATCTGAAGCCGAAGTTTTTCTATGATCTTTAAATTTTGTTCAACAAAGCAAGTTCACCATGTGTGAATCACCTACACCCTGACCTCTGGATCAATGGACCCTCCCAAACATCCCATATTCTCTGCCCCCAACAATCGCTCAGAAATTTGTAGATCATAGAGCATTGCATGTAATTTCCATGAGCCTTCCCTACATGCGGAAGATATGCGTATTTGATAAGTATATTTTCAGTTGTTTGTTGTTCCTTTTATTTGAATGTATGCCCTGATTGTTCTACGCTCGTTTGGTTCTATGGCATTGTCATTCCATTGGACTTCACTGGCTGCTCCCAAAAGCTGGTATTTTATAGTGGTGGTTTTGCCTTCAGTCTTCTTTGCAACTCAGAAATACTGTGGGGCTGCTGATCAAATCAGTACACTCAGGAAGGCTTTTGGGAGTTGGCCCCTTGCAGTGACTCCATGCGAAAAAAAGAGAGGCCATGTCAGCTACGTTATGTTAGATTAATTTTCACCACCTTTTGTGTTGTGTTTGACCTTTGTTTCCTCTGCTACCCTGTTAATACCCATTAGATGCTTAAATCAGCCCTCTATAGTCCAGTAATACACTTTTTTGAATACCTTATGACATTCCTATGCACATCACCCTTTTGGCAAACTGTCCTCTTACATCCTCTCCTATCCGTACAGCGCATCCTCACTTTCCCTCCATGAGAATTACCTCCTGGAATGTTATGGGTTTACAATCCCCTATTAAATGTCTGAAAAATGCTTCATCACCATAAGCACCAAAAAAACTGATATTGCCTGCCCTTTTGCAAGAAACTCACCTTCTTTCCTCAAACATTTATTGTATGAAAAAACTTTGGGGGGACACGGTTCTAGGATCTAAAGGCCATCGGAAAAAGGCCAGAGTCCTTGTCCTGATCCATAAAAATCCATAGACACTGATAGTGAAGATTGATCTATGTTCATCTCCTTATTGCATCCAGAGAAATCAAGATAACTAATGATTATACCCCTAATATCCCAGGGAAACAATTATTTCATGACCTTTCCACCAAACGTTTGAAATTCCCTCTTATCCCCCAACTCATCAGCAGTGAGTTTGATACTGTCATGCACCATCTCGGATAGGTCCCTTTCGAGGTATACATCACAGAGATTTCATGATATTGGGCTAACTACATTTGCCCTTTGGATGAACACCCTTAATCTGATAAATTAGAGATGGACCGAATACCCCCGGTTTGGTTTGCACCAAGACCCAAACCCCATTAAAGTCTATGGGACCTGAATTTGAAAAAGCAAACATCCCCATTTTAAAGGCTTATATGCAAGTTATTGGCCATAAAAATGGTATAAGGGCCTGGCTACTGCCCTGGAAGACATCAATGCAAAAAAATGTTTTTAAAAAAGATAGTTTTTAGAGGAGCAGTCATTTAACCGCTTGCCGACCGAGGCAAGTACATGTACTGCGGCGGTCAGCCCCGTGCAGGCAAAGTGACGTATGGGTACGTCACTCGCCTGTGAGCCAATAGGGGGAGAACGCGCGCCACCGGAGGCGCGCTCCCACCCCCGATCGTTCACGGACACCTCGTCAGTTACAGAGGGAGAAAGGCAGGTGGCTAATGTAAACAAAGCCGCTTGTCATTCTCCCTTGTGTAACAGCAGAGATCATACGGTCCTGCTATGTAGGATCGTAGATCTCTGCTGTTACATGAAAAGCCACATCCCTGCACAGTAAGAAGCATGCCCCTAGGGACACACTTAGCCACTGCATCACTAATAAAGTTAACCCCTTCCCTGCCAGTGTCATTTTTACAGTAACAGTGCATATGTATAGCACTGATTACTGTATTAATGTCACTGGTACCCCCAAAAGTGTCAAAAATGTCAGTCAAGGGTCAGATCTGTCCGCCGCAATGTCGCAGTCCCGCAAAAAAATTGCAGATCGCTGCCATTACTCGTTAAAAAAAAAACAACAAAAATGACAAAAATCTTTCCCTTAGTTAGTAAACGCAATAACTTTTGTACAAACCAATCAAAATACGCTTATTGCGACTTTTTTACCAAACATATGTAGCAGAAAACAAATTGGCCAAAAATGTTAAAAAATTTTGATTTTTTACATTTTTTTTTGGGGGGGGGGAATTTCATATAAAAAAATGTGAAAAATATTGTTATTTTTGCAAAATTGTCGCTCTTTTTTTGTTTAAAGCGCATGATCAAAAAATCACACAGGTGATCAAATACCACCAAAAGAAAGCTCTGTTTGTGGGGAAAAAAAGGAAGTCAAATTTGTTTAGGTACAGCATCACACGACCGCGCAATTGTCCGTTAAAATCATGCAGTGCCAAATCGCAAAATAGGGCCTGGTCAGGAAGGGGGTAAAATCTTCTGGGGCTTAAGTGGTTAATGATGCTAAATATGAAGCAATAAAAATAAAAAAATCCTTTAAACATAGTGCCTGGGGGGGGTCCCCTTAGTCTGCCTGTAAGGTCACGCACTTATACGTATTGAGCCTACAAAACTAACATTTACAGTACAAAGAAAAAAAAGGAGTTCATTTTCCTACCCTTAAATGCATTTATCCTACAAACCTCGCAAAACTAACGATGTAACCCCCTTTAAGGAATTGGATGAATACAAGAAGAAATCTAAAAATGTTATGAAAACTCTAGAAAAGGAGGAACTTGAGCAAAGGAATTAAAAGAAAATGAAATTTATTGAGACCTTAAAAATTATGCTAGTAACTTGGTATTTAGATGGCAGGCTAATGTGGTTTTGCCTATTTTGGAAACAAACGAGATGGAGGTTGAGGTTAAACCCTCTGCACTCACACTCCCATCTAGGAATCAAGTAAACAAGCAAAATCTGTTGGCTACGGCTGACATCACCTCATTATACACAATTATTGCCCATGCTCAAGGCCTCAACACCATTAAATACTTTCTTCAGACAGAAAGCACCTTACACCCGGCACAGATTTGTTTTTTGTTAGAATTATTGAATTTTGCTATGACGCATAGTTATTTTTTCTATGATAATCAATATTATGTTCAGAAAGGAGGAGTTTCGATGGGCGCATGGCCAATTTATTTATGGCCAAATGAGAGGGGGATGTCGTCTATGGACATAGGTGCCCAGAACTCGTATTCTGGGGCAGGTACATAGACGACATCCTCCTGATATTCGATGGTACATTGGACTCTTTGCAAGAGTTCATTTGTGTGCTTAATACCAATAACCGGGGCATTATTCTCCAATGCGAAAAAATATTTTTAAAAACACTGGAGGGTGTTTCCAGCAAAACCTGATGTCATCTTTAGAGGAGCCCCAGCTTTAAGAAATATTGCTGCCCCTAACATCATCGACCCTCCGAAAAAAAATATTTTTTTCCAAGAATTGAAAGGTTTCTATCTTTGCTGCAGATATGAGGTTTGTAGGATAAATGCATTTAAGGGTAGGAAAATTAGCTCCTTTTTATCCAATCAGACTCACAAAACCTATAAAATGAATTCCTTGATAACATGTGACACTAAAAATGTTGTGTGCATGGTAATTTGCCTATGTGGCTACCAATATGTCGGTAGGACAAAAAGGAAATTACAAACCCGTCTGAAAGAGCATATTTCAAACATTAGGGCTGGTGTTGTAAATTGTAGTGTGCCTAAACATTTTGCTACATGCCGTGGTAGAGACCCTACTGGTGCTACCTTTTTGGCTATCGATAAATGTTCTCCTCATTGGAGAGACAGTAATGCCAGGAGGGAAATTACTTGTTTAGAAACAAAGTGAATTTACAGCCTGAAGACTTATGTTCCCTTTAGCATGAACGCTGATTGGGACATCAACTGCTTTAGTAATAATGGCTGACCTACCACTTTTTTTCCCTTGATGGTATTAATAATTATTCTGTATATGCACTCTGCATTCACCAATGGGTGAGGCATGGGTGGTTTTAGGCCTATGGATGTGTTTTATTGTATAATCTTTTTTTGTTACAAGGATCAGTTTTTATATTTATGTTCATGCTCTATGTAGTTTTGCTCAAACAATAGCAGCAGGTTGTTTATCTGATATAATTTCTATTACTTATAAAACATTTTTTTTTTCAGTGCAATATGTTGCTTTCCCACTAGATGGAGTTCTTCTGCCATTGAGTACTTTCACACTACAAGGTGGCTTTTACAATAACTACCTTTTGTTTCCCTTCTCTCAGATGTGTTGTGCTACAATAAAGAACACTTCCCAGTCTGTGTTGGTTGCCTGGTTATCAGCAGGCATTTAAAAATGTCTAGCTTGGTGTACAATGTGTACACCAGTCCCCTGACTACCTCATTTCTTTGACTAAACTAGTTGGGCGCGGCTACAATGCTTTGTCATCACGCACGCTGGTTGACTGGTGGGAGAGTCCGGTGCAGCCACACAGCTTGCTGCTTTTCGGGAGAGCAATTGTATCTGATTTTATTGCTATATGCAAGTTTTTTAAACCTATTGCCCAAGCATTTGTTTAGTGTGATTCCCTTTGCAAGTTTCACTTGTTATTTTTTGAATAAATGTTTTTTTATTGGTTACACTATGGGCGTATATGCTTTTTATTATTCATCCTACTGATGAACGAATTATGACAGGATCAAGCTTTGCGCTTTGGAGTTTCCCTTAATAAGGAGATGTAACATGTGCATTTGACCATACTATATGATGGTCCACAGGATCCAGTAAGAGGCTTTAATACTTGGTATCACCTGGTGGTGGAAGCACTACAAATTGTGATTGTGGTGACACTGGTGGGGCAAGTGAATCGTGTACAATTTGCTTCCTTTGGACTTTCTTGTTTGACATATATATTTTCCTTTTCAGCCCTTGTATATGGGCTCTTATGGACACTGTTTATATATTTGGTGTGATTTCTTTATACACTTTTTTCACCTATTAAGTTTGATGTTATTATATAAATTCATTTTTATGTTTTCACAATATTGGGTTACATTTTTTAGCGCTGCTTCATATACTTTTAACAATTCTTGCATGTAGTGTTACGGATTGCTTAAGCAGCTGCTCATTTGTAATTTATATGTTTTAGTGTGGATATCCTATATGATTTTTGATTTATTTTAAGGGGTACAATGTACCTCATGCTCATTCACATAAGGGGGGCGGGATATGGGGGCCCCCTTGTTAAAGCCCAGTGTTGTGGGGAAGAGGTCCTTGTCCCCATCAAGTGCTCTGGCATACTGGGGGGGGGGGGGCAGAGCCCGGCTGGCTGCAGGCTGGCCAGGCTTTATGCTCAGATGAGGGTCTGGTTTAGATTTTGGGGAACCCACAAACCCACACCAGGGAGGCCTTTTGACAACTGACAATTCGATCGTTGTTAAGGACGCAGTGGCTATGTCCTGATTGAGCAAAGCTTTCTCCAATCAGGGCTTAGAATGTACTGTGCAGCGCACAATGCATCAGGGCCGGTGCAGGGATTTTTGTCTACACAGGCGAAGGTGCATTTTGGTGCCCCCCCACCCCCACTGTCTCACTGGTACCTCCTTTATGTTGTGCCCGTAATGTGATGGAGCGCAGCCATGACAGGAGTATAATGCACAGAATGCAGGGGACAGATGTGTTATGAGGAGTGTTATGCACAGAATTCATGGGACAGTGTATTGGTAAGGAGAGTACAAAATCCCCCCCCCAAAAAAAAAGATTAGTAATAATGCGGGTACCTGGGGCGATTGCCCCGCATCTCTAGTGGGGTGTCCATTGTCCTAAATGCCAATTTGTTTCATGTGTAGAATCCAGCATCTCTTGTGCTGGGGGGTGGTCAGATTTCATATCCATTCTCCCCTCCTAGCACTCTCTCCTCCTGAAATGCTCCCTAGGAGATACAGTATTCTCTTAGCCCACCCCCCTCCTTATCACTTATTTCCAGCTGGTCTCCCTCACCCTCCCACAATTCCTCCCCGCAAGGGTCATCTACATTTTAATAATCACAGACCTCAGATCAGCTGGGAACATGTACAGCAGCACAGTGATGTCTTTCCTCCTCCTCCCGGGCTCCTCCTGTCAGTGTACAGTAATACATCACAGCTGAGAAGGCGGGTGGAGGCTGTGAAAGGCAGCTTGTGGGCGGGCGGAGATGCCGGGTGCCATGCAGAGCATACAGCCCAGCGTGTGGGACACCAAACACCCTGCACAAGCTGCGGGGTGGGTGACACTGGTGCCCACAATAGCGCACCCCTGCCGGGCAAGTGACTGATAGCAAGTTCCAACACTTGCCTCTGCTCCTGGATTGCCGGGACTACTTTCCAGGACTTATACAGGAGGTATGGGAAGGGAATTCACTGCCCCCGAAAACTTAGCGCTCTCAGGCGGCTGCTTGAGCTGCCTTATCGTGGCACCAGCCCTGCAATGCATTTTGGGTCGCTCGGTGTGCAAACATCCCGGAAACTTTGATCAGTTTGAACCGTTCACCCATCTCTATAATGGATATCTGGCATCTCCTTCACCAGGTGGACAGGGGATATACCTTCTATTCATCCCCGGTTCCCAGTTTCCAACCTAACATATGCTTATGGTATTTGCCTTCATTTCTCTTGAAGAACGACGACTTTAAAATTTTCGTTAGCATGGTGATGGCAGAGTATGCAACCTATAATTCCACACATAAATTTAGCACTAACCTTTACTTGGAGGCTGGCAAAGCATGCTTTAGAGGCTGCATTGTCTCCTATACAGCTTCCTATAGGAAACATCTCACCTAGCTCTCACCTAAGACTGGCACAGAGATCCCTTACGACCCATAACACCCCTTAGCATAGGACTAAATGGCACGAAGCAAAATGCTCTTTTGACTTGTGGGCAGAAAAATATGAACTTATCAAATATCCCTATTCAGACTTATTATTATATAAATATGGTAATAAGGCTGGCAAACTATTGGTGAGGCCGAGTAAAGGTCCTCATTGTCCCCCGCCTATTTCACTACTCTTCGTGATCATTACGGTGATGTTAAATCTCTCCCTAAAGACATCAATAAAATCTTGCAGCAGTTCAACTCTTTCCTCTATGCCCAGGATCCTATTGATAAAACTGGGGTGTCAGCATGCCTATAATAATTCAAACTTCTGACATCTCAACCTCTCAACTTGACTTCTTAAATGCACTCATCTCCACAAATGTACTTCTACCTACATTCTTAGAGGTCTACAATAGGATCTGGTCAGGTGGCCCTACCTACTGGAAAAGGGTTCAAGAGCAAGGTTAAATAAAAAGGGGTTACAGCGGGCAACCTTGCCTGGTGCCCTTTAAGTGGTTGTAAACTCCCCATTTACACTTCAGCTCATTCTAATCTGCCTAAAGAAAGCAATAGATTGGTGCCTGTAAAAGATTACTTACTTGTATAATCTGCCTGTAAAATTTGATGACGTCATCGGCGCATGCCCAGTTTGTAATTCAATTCATGGCATGATATGTGTACCGTTTCTTTAAGAAAGGAATGCCTGGTCTCCCTGTATGTGTGAAGATGGCACAGCCATGAAGTCTCACGATTAGCTGTGCCTTTCTCCCCAGCTTCCTGTTTGCTTATCTCACAGGGGGAGTGAACAATAGAGGTCACACAGGGGGAGGGGGAGTGAAAACGGCAGTATCAGCATTACACTGAGAGCCAGCATTACACTCAGAGCCAGCATTTCGGTCAAAGAATGCAGTAAGGGTGGACATGACGTCTGCAGGGGGAGCAGAAAGCAGGAGTTGACATGGCGCGGCCGAGACCAGGTGAAGGCAAAAATGTAAAATTAACAAAAAGGTATTTTAACAAGGTTATGATTGAAATATTTTATGTGTAATGTATTAATATTGTATGTCCTTTTAATAGATTCTAAAAGATTGATTTTTATAGCTGAGTTTACTTCCTCTTTAAACAACCTGATGTCATCTTGCCATCGGAGAAGCATACATAGAGCTGATGAGATGGATATTGGATAAAGGGGCCTGAGAAACCAGTTTTAGTAGGCACTAAAAAAAAGACACTCAAAACTATCATTGTCAAAGGATTTCTCCATGTCCAGGGTGATGATCACAAAATCCCCATTTGGATTAAATTTGGCCTGTTCCAAGACCATTAGGACTTGCTGGATATTATTCGAAGCAGTACTGGCTTTAACAAAGGCAGATTGTGTGGGGTGAATCAACGTTCAGTAGGTATGATATCAGCGAGTCAAGGTACTACAAGTTTAGAGAAAATCTTCACAACGTGTTTTTTAACAATGGGGGTGATATGAGTCTGGTTCTAGTGGCTTTGTCTTTTTTAGAAAGTAGCTTTATATTAGCTTGGTTGCCAGTACTACTGTTGCACACAGTTGTCACCCTTTTTGTATTATTTTTCATTTGTACTCTGCAAAAACTCCTTAACCAGTTCTGGACCGAAAATCAAACTTTTTCATTTTTTTAGGTCAATTTGTATTCTGCTACATATTTTTGGTAAAAAAAAAAATCGCAATAAGCGTTTTTTGATTGTTTTGTTGCGCAAAAGTTATCGTGTCTACAAACTAGGGGAAAGATTTATGTCATTTTTACTTTATATTTTTTTTACTGGTAATGGCGACGATCTGCGATTTTTAGTGGGACTGCGACATTTCGGCGGACAGATCAGACCCCTAACTGACCTTTTTGACACTTTTGGGAGAACCAGTGACTTTACTACAGTAATCATTGCTAAAAATATGCACTGTTACTGTAATAATGACACTGGCAGGGAAGCTAGTGGGTGATCAAAGGGTTAAATGTTAGCCTGGGGGAGTGTTTACAAACTCTAGGGGGGAGGGGCTTGTAAAATGACCATAGAGACCTGTGATCCTATTTAGAAGGATCACAGGAGCTCTGTGATCATTTCAAAGAGAAGAACGGTTAGCTGTATTTAAAACAGCTGACAGTTTTTCTCTCTAAGAATGAGAGAGCAATCAGTGCCACCAGCCCCGTGCACCAGCATCCTCGCTGCGTAGTGGGGGCGAAAGCGTGCCGCGGTGGCGCGTGCTCGCCCCCCAGCATCACGCGCGCAACCAACGTAGTACTGCGTCGGTTTACGCAGCTGAGCCAGCCTGCCACAGTAAAACTGCAGTGGGTGGTCGGCAAGTGGTTAAAAAACATTTTTCATGAAAAAAAACAGGCAATTTTAACCCCCCCCCCCAGTATTTAATGGTTTGTCTCAACTCTCCTTCCAAATGCTAATTTGTCTGAACAGTTTGCTTTGTTAAAAGAAGTTGCAAAATAACAGACCTACTGGTTGGATTACCAGGTGAAAAAGAGGGAAAAAGCCTAAAACTAATGTAGTCACCATATCTAAGAATTGGTAAGCGGAAATTCAATATCTAATTGCTTTGGGGTTTAATATTGCTTTAAGTCAATCACTTACCTATATCATAATCTACTGTAGATTCTTACACTATTTAACATATTCTGCTGCACTCTCAACTCACTCTGCATTGGGAACCTCTACAAAAAATGTATGCAATACCAAACAGAAATATGAGATGCCTATCTCATTTTTGGTTTGTTTGCTTCTTTGGAACCATTCAAATTTAGTGAACAGATTAAGTGAAGAAATTAAATTTCCATTTAAGGAAACTGTTAAATTTATATTTTTACAAAATCATACAGTGATCTGGGATAACAACAAACACAGTCATCAATCTAAACACTAAAAAGCTGCTTGCTCAGGTGATATTTAATCATGAGATTTTGTTAGATTAATTGGTTTAGTGAATGCTTCACAGACTTTCCCTTTCTAAATTAATTTCCCACCTAACTTCACAAAGTTACATGATCCAGATTTACAAATTTAGGCTGCAAATTTAGGAGATTAATTTCTTCCATGGATTTAAATGCTCGAACAATAATTGCTAATCGTGAGAGATCTGGTAAGATTTTAATTGCATGTGTTTTCTTACACGATTCCTTATATATGGATTCTAATCAGGACTAAAGATAAACTGGGAAGCTGAAGTTCAAACTGAACGAACTATAGTACATCTTATCAAGCATTACTTTTTCCTCACTTTTAAGTAGAAATATGCACAGGTCTTTTATTACATGCATTTAAGACAAAATCAGTAAGAGTATATATCCTTTAGTACATGTGAAATATATACAGGCATAAAAACTGTTCATTCCATCTTTTGCGGCAGGCAATGTAATACATTTTTAGATTTCTTTTAAGGATAAAAATTGACAGGAAAAAACATTGGTTATTTGGATTTTTACTGCAGATATGTACAATTTTATTCTTAATAACTCTCCAGTGATCTGCTCTTCACAAGCGATAGTAAATATTCTATTACTATGTTACAACCTTAAATGTTTATGCTTGAAAGGGCTGCTGAAAATTCATGTGTATGTGATTTTGTCATAGTAACATAGATTTGCAAATTCATATTTATTTTGCCTTTAATTCACAAGTCAATGTTGTTGCATCCATGACATGAAATGGACATTGCATTATGATCTCTTAGAAAAAATCAGCATATCATTTTCCCTTCATGAACAGTGAGTGAAAAAAAAAGTGCACGCAAAAGCAAAGCCTTCTTTAAATTTGTATAAATTGGTATGGGTTGGACACCCTGCCAAATGTTATTATGTTCTGTGTCTCTGCTGGGGAGATCAACCCCTCTACTGGTCTTGGTGACCATTGTCACTAAGACAAAAAGTCAGGGGAATTCCTACATTTTAGAGCAAGAGGTAAGGGGAAATCTTCCAATTGGGACAAATGCTCTGGTGACAACTAAGATAGGAAATACCTTCAGGTTTCATCCAGTTTCCTATTGCATTTCCAAAACATAAAATGAAGGGAAATCTCTACAGCAGGACACCTACCAATAAAAAAAATCACACACACACACTTAAGTGATTGAACCCTTTCTCCCCCTGGTATGTGATTGCATATGAGTGTAGGAAGGAAAATATCTTTATTTTATTAAGTGTATTGTAATTTGGAGGTTTCAAGATCACCAGCAAGTCACTTGTAATAGTAGACCTTCTTTATTGGTCTCTTCAAAGCAGTCAAATGGAAACCGCTTTCTTCAGCAAAAGTAAAGCAAACCATTTATAGTTCTGGCATAAAAAACAGGCTCACTGCCAGACTCAGGTCCAACTAGGTCCCACACTGGGTTCAGAGTTCCCACTTGTCTGAGGGTGCCACAAAGGCTGCAGGAGCTCAGCAACAAATGCCTCAGTTGCCAGAGAGGTCACACTTGCTCACAGCTTGTAAGCCACTCTACTCTCACTGATGCACGTGTGGATTCCATCCTGCTTCTTTTCAAGACTCCTTTGCCTATGGCTTAACCCTTTCAGGACCAGAGTCCATGCAAAAAGAGTTTGGAGGTTTTTTCCCCATCCAAGACTCTTTGAACCTCCAACCTCTGGGTCCCTAATAAGGACCGCAGAGAGTACTTAAAAACAGTCCTCTCCTCTTCGGTTGGACTACCATGGAACTCATTACCATGCATGGGTGAGAACCCCTGCATACTCAACAAGTTTTTTTAAACTGTCACCCTTAAACAGACCACAACTCAAATACTGGAGGAACATATTTGCTGTCCAGCCAGGACACATTCCCTGTGTATGTAATATGTCTAACATGTATGTAATAATTCAAATATGTCAAACATGTCAAAGAATACTGAAGTTGAAAATGAATGCCTGCTTTAGTATAAAAGTCAATGGTTCACTTTCATTGTTCTTATGGGACCACAACTCTACATTAACTGCATCTACATTGGAGTAACATATGGATGATTCTTGGGATGCCAATTAATGCCAATCTGCAGCTCAGCCAATCCCATTTACTATAGGACATTACAAGCTTTTTTAGCTATGGTTGCATTGGATACTCTCTGCTGGTGATTAGTTTATTATAAAATACTACCTACTCACTTCCTCATAGAACAGTAACAAGTTGGTCTGAGAAGAACTATCATTCATAGATTATGATGATTTTTATTTATGATACCTTTATTGCAGCCAGATTCTTGATGTTAGGCTTTTTGATTACCTGGTATACATCTCGCTATTTTTTTGAAAATTGTTCACACATTCACTCTCTGCCAATCACGTACCATTACAATTATTAAGGTATTGTAAGGTAAAAATTAGAACTAAGCTCCCTGAGAACTCATGGGTGTGGGTCTCATTACATTTTTGTACAGTCCATATTCCCATCGCACACATTCCTTGAATGAACTAGTAAGGTATTGGGTGCTGTAGTGACCACCATCTGGATACTGGAACCTGTACAATATGTAAATATTAGCCAGCACCCCAAGGATCATCAATTTTGTCCAAACCTCAGGCATGTGATCAAGGGCTCTGAAACGTTGCACTACACCATTTTGTGATGTGATCTTTCTTGAAAAAAAAAAAAAACGTTTAGACAAAATTGACGATTCTTGGTGAATATATACATATTATTACATTTTTCCGTCTGTTTAAAATCTGATTTTCTGTCAGTCACCATTGTACATTCAGAACAGTTATTTGTGTCACTATTTAAATCAAACCCACCATTTTGTTTATATAAGCTAAAGAAAAAATAAAAAAGAATTGAATACATCTGTCTTCTCCCTGTCATTTGTTACCAATTTCATATTTTATGGGGCTTACTTGTTCTGTCTTAACCTTTTTACTATTGAGATACAGGGCCTTGCAAAAGTATTCGGCCCCCTTGAACTTTGCGACCTTTTGCCACATTTCAGGCTTCAAACATAAATATATAAAACTGTAATTTTTTGTGAAGAATCAACAACAAGTGGGACACAATCATGAAGTGGAACGAAATTTATTGGATATTTCAAACTTTATTAACAAATGAAAAACTGAAAAATTGGGCGTGCAAAATTATTCAGCTCCCTTAAGTTAATACTTTGTAGCGCCACCTTTTGCTGCGATTACAGCTGTAAGTCGCTTGGGGTATGTCTCTATCAGTTTTGCACATCGAGAGACTGACATTTTTGCCCATTCCTCCTTGCAAAACAGCTCAAGCTCAGTGAGGTTGGATGGAGAGCGTTTGTGAAGAGCAGTTTTCAGTTCTTTCCACAGATTCTTGATTGGATTCAGGTCTGGACTTTGACTTGGCCATTCTAACACCTGGATATGTTTATTTGTGAACCATTCCATTGTAGATTTTGCTTTATGTTTTGGATCATTTTCTTGTTGGAAGACAAATCTCCGTCCCAGTCTCAGGTCTTTTGCAGACTCCATCTATTTTCCCATCAATTTTAATCATCTTCCCTGTCCCTGCTGAAGAAAAGCAGGCCCAAACCATGATGCTGCCTCCACCATGTTTGACAGTGAGGATGGTGTGTTCAGGGTGATGAGCTGTGTTGCTTTTACGCCAAACATAACGTTTTGCATTATTGCCAAAAAGTTTGATTTTGGTTTCATCTGACCAGAGCACCTTCTTCCACATGTTTGGTGTGTCTCCCAGGTGGCTTGTGGCAAACTTTAAACGACACTTTTTATGGATATCTTGAAGAAATGGCTTTCTTCTTGCCACTCTTCCATAAAGGCCAGATTTGTGCAGTATACGACTGATTGTTGTCCTATGGACAGAGTCTCCCACCTCAGCTGTAGATCTCTGCAGTTCATCCAGAAGGATCATGGGCCTCTTGGCTGCATCTCTGATCAGTCTTCTCCTTGTATGAGCTGAAAGTTTAGAGGGACGGCCAGGTCTTCGTAGATTTGCAGTGGTCTGATACTCATTCTATTTCAATATTATCGCTTGCACAGTGCTCCTTGGGATGTTTAAAGCTTGGGAAATCGTTTTGTATCCAAATCCGGCTTTAAACTTCTCCACAACAGTATCTCGGACCTGCCTGGTGTGTTCCTTGTTCTTCATGATGCTCTCTGCGCTTTAAACGGACCTCTGAGACTATCACAGTGCAGGTGCATTTATACGGAGACTTGATTACACACAGGTGGATTCTATTTATCATCATTAGTCATGTAGGTCAACATTGGATCATTCAGAGATCCTCACTGAACTTCTGGAGAGAGTTTGCTGCACTGAAAGTAAAGGGGCTAAATAATTTTGCACGCCCAATTTTTCAGCTTTTTATTTGTTAACAAAGTTTGAAATATCCAATAAATTTCGTTCCACTTTATGATTTTGTCCCACTTGTTGTTGATTCTTCACAAAAAATTACAGTTTTATATCTTTATGTTTGAAGCCTGAAATGTGGCAAAAGGTCGCAAAGTTCAAGGGGGCCGAATACTTTTGCAAAGCACTGTATTTGGAGAATTTTGAGGGGTTTGTTTTACTTAATAAATGATGTGATTTTTATACTTTATTTTGGCTGCCCTGATTGTTTTTTTGAATCTCTTGTTGCGTTCCTTGTAACATGTCAAGGATGACCTTTACTTTAATAATCTATAATGGAATTTTGTTCCAATTTTTTCTTGCCCTTTTAAAACTATAGCAAATAATCTAATAAGTTAGTATAATACTGTTCCTGTTTAATGCAGCTCTGAGAATAAGGGGTGGATTTACTAAAGGCAAATAGACTGTGCACTTTGCAAGTGAAATAGCACTCACTACAAGCCTCACTTTGTAAAGAATACTCAATCACATGCAAGGAAAAAAAAATGTATTTTTGATTGCTAATAGTGTTGAACGAACACGGACTGTATTATTCGTGTTCGTACCGAATAATTGGATTTTTTGTACCCGAACACGGACACGGACACTTTACTGTATGTTCGGGTAAAAATCCGTGTTCGGTCGTTTTATTTCCGGGTTATGCATGCTTTGGCGCTCTTTTCATGGCGGGCTTTCAACAGCCAATCAACAATCGTTTAACTGGTGTGCCTTAAGCCATCCCAGCCATGCCTGCAAATGTCTCAGTAGCTGTGATTGGCCGTCTGAAGCATGTGACCAAGTCTTTATAAGTTCGAGGCAGCCGCAGCGGCGTCATTATGCTGCTTAGATTCAGGGACAGAGCACACATCAACGTGCTGGCTGCTGATTAGGGAAAGATAGGCAGGAAAAAACCATTTGTGTCCGGATAGAATTGAGGGACAGGTCGGAGTGTTTAGGCAGGGCGAGTTGTAGGCATTTTAGGGATAGAGTCTGCTGAATTATATAGGGTCAGTGTCTTCTACAAACTACAATCGATATTGCTGTGTGGGGGGTGGGGTCTGCACTCAATCCTGATCTACGATCTCTTCTCAATCCTGTTAGGGACAGAGTCTGCTGAATTTTAGGGAAACTGTGTTCTACAAACTACAATCGATATTGCTGTGTGGTGTGGGATTGGAGATAGGCAGGTGTCAGTGATCCACATCCATTTTTCTGTGTGTGAGCTGCAGTGAACACAATCTTTTTGGGCTGCAGTGAACACAATCTTTTTGGGCTGCAGTGAACACAATCTTTTTGGGCTGCAGTGAACACAATCTTTTTGGGCTGCAGTGAACACAATCTTTTTGGGCTGCAGTGAACACAATCTTTTTGGGGTGCAGTGAACAAAATCTTTTTGGGGTGCAGTGAACACAATCCTTTTTGGTGTGCAGTGAACACAATCTTTGTGGGGTGCAGTGAACAAAATCCTTTGTGGGGTGCAGTGAACACAATCTTTTTGGGGTGCAGTGAACAAAATCCTTTTTGGGGTGCAGTGAACAACATCCTTTTTGGGGTGCAGTGAACAACATCCTTTTTGGGGTGCAGTGAACACAATCTTTTTGGGGTGCAGTGAACAAAATCCTTTGTGGGGTGCAGTGAACACAATCTTTTTGGGGTGCAGTGAACACAATCTTTTTGGGGTGGAGTGAACAACATCCTTTTTGGGGTGCAGTGAACAAAATCCTTTTTGGGGTGCAGTGAACAAAATCATTTTTGGGGTGCAGTGAACACAATCTTTTTGGGGTGCAGTGAACACAATCTTTGTGGGGTGCAGTGAACACAATCTTTTTGGGGTGGAGTGAACAACATCCTTTTTGGGGTGCAGTGAACAACATCCTTTTTGGGGTGCAGTGAACACAATCTTTTTGGGGTGCAGTGAACACAATCTTTGTGGGGTACAGTGAACAGAATCTTTGTGGGGTGCAGTGAACACAATCTTTGGGGGGTACAGTGAACACAATCTTTGTGAGGTGCAGTGAACACAATCTTTGTGGGGTGCAGTGAACACAATCATTGTGGGGTGCAGTGAACTCAATCTTTGTGGGGTACAGTGAACACAATCTCATACTGAAGGTTTGAGGGTGCTGCCTGTTCCATACTCCCCCTACTCCTCATCTAGCCTTTTAGGGGTACAAACAATAGTAATTGGGGCCTAGTGTGGTTGTGTACGTGTGATATACATACACTTTTTTGGGATCATATTTTCTATTCCGCTATTTAATCAAAAACCTTTGGGGATCAGTTAAATTGGGGGATAGTCTGTGTTGGTACGTGTGAGAGAGATCCACCTTTCCAAGTTGTTGGGGTTCATCTCATACTTCTGAAGGTTTGAGGGTGCTGCCTGTTCCATACTCCCCCTACTCCTAGCCTTTTAGGGGTACAAACAATAGTAATTGGGGCCTAGTGTGGTTGTGTACGTGTGATATACATACACTTTTTTGGGATCATATTTTCTATTCCGCTATTTAATCAAAAACCTTTGGGGATCAGTTAAATTGGGGGATAGTCTGTGTTGGTACGTGTGAGAGAGATCCACCTTTCCAAGTTGTTGGGGTTCATCTCATACTTCTGAAGGTTTGAGGGTGCTGCCTGTTCCATACTCCCCCTACTCCTAGCCTTTTAGGGGTACAAACAATAGTAATTGGGGCCTAGTGTGGTTGTGTACGTGTGATATACATACACTTTTTTGGGATCATATTTTCTATTCCGCTATTTAATCAAAAACCTTTGGGGATCAGTTAAATTGGGGGATAGTCTGTGTTGGTACGTGTGAGAGAGATCCACCTTTCCAAGTTGTTGGGGTTCATCTCATACTTCTGAAGGTTTGAGGGTGCTGCCTGTTCCATACTCCCCCTACTCCTAGCCTTTTAGGGGTACAAACAATAGTAATTGGGGCCTAGTGTGGTTGTGTACGTGTGATATACATACACTTTTTTGGGATCATATTTTCTATTCCGCTATTTAATCAAAAACCTTTGGGGATCAGTTAAATTGGGGGATAGTCTGTGTTGGTACGTGTGAGAGAGATCCACCTTTCCAAGTTGTTGAGGTTCATCTCATACTTCTGAAGGTTTGAGGGTGCTGCCTGTTCCATACTCCCCCTACTCCTAGCCTTTTAGGGGTACAAACAATAGTAATTGGGGCCTAGTGTGGTTGTGTACGTGTGATATACATACACTTTTTTGGGATCATATTTTCTATTCCGCTATTTAATCAAAAACCTTTGGGGATCAGTTAAATTGGGGGATAGTCTGTGTTGGTACGTGTGAGAGAGATCCACCTTTCCAAGTTGTTGGGGTTCATCTCATACTTCTGAAGGTTTGAGGGTGCTGCCTGTTCCATACTCCCCCTACTCCTAGCCTTTTAGGGGTACAAACAATAGTAATTGGGGCCTAGTGTGGTTGTGTACGTGTGATATACATACACTTTTTTGGGATCATATTTTCTATTCCGCTATTTAATCAAAAACCTTTGGGGATCAGTTAAATTGGGGGATAGTCTGTGTTGGTACGTGTGAGAGAGATCCACCTTTCCAAGTTGTTGGGGTTCATCTCATACTTCTGAAGGTTTGAGGGTGCTGCCTGTTCCATACTCCCCCTACTCCTAGCCTTTTAGGGGTACAAACAATAGTAATTGGGGCCTAGTGTGGTTGTGTACGTGTGATATACATACACTTTTTTGGGATCATATTTTCTATTCCGCTATTTAATCAAAAACCTTTGGGGATCAGTTAAATTGGGGGATAGTCTGTGTTGGTACGTGTGAGAGAGATCCACCTTTCCAAGTTGTTGGGGTTCATCTCATACTTCTGAAGGTTTGAGGGTGCTGCCTGTTCCATACTCCCCCTACTCCTAGCCTTTTAGGGGTACAAACAATAGTAATTGGGGCCTAGTGTGGTTGTGTACGTGTGATATACATACACTTTTTTGGGATCATATTTTCTATTCCGCTATTTAATCAAAAACCTTTGGGGATCAGTTAAATTGGGGGATAGTCTGTGTTGGTACGTGTGAGAGAGATCCACCTTTCCAAGTTGTTGGGGTTCATCTCATACTTCTGAAGGTTTGAGGGTGCTGCCTGTTCCATACTCCCCCTACTCCTAGCCTTTTAGGGGTACAAACAATAGTAATTGGGGCCTAGTGTGGTTGTGTACGTGTGATATACATACACTTTTTTGGGATCATATTTTCTATTCCGCTATTTAATCAAAAACCTTTGGGGATCAGTTAAATTGGGGGATAGTCTGTGTTGGTACGTGTGAGAGAGATCCACCTTTCCAAGTTGTTGAGGTTCATCTCATACTTCTGAAGGTTTGAGGGTGCTGCCTGTTCCATACTCCCCCTACTCCTAGCCTTTTAGGGGTACAAACAATAGTAATTGGGGCCTAGTGTGGTTGTGTACGTGTGATATACATACACTTTTTTGGGATCATATTTTCTATTCCGCTATTTAATCAAAAACCTTTGGGGATCAGTTAAATTGGGGGATAGTCTGTGTTGGTACGTGTGAGAGAGATCCACCTTTCCAAGTTGTTGGGGTTCATCTCATACTTCTGAAGGTTTGAGGGTGCTGCCTGTTCCATACTCCCCCTACTCCTAGCCTTTTAGGGGTACAAACAATAGTAATTGGGGCCTAGTGTGGTTGTGTACGTGTGATATACATACACTTTTTTGGGATCATATTTTCTATTCCGCTATTTAATCAAAAACCTTTGGGGATCAGTTAAATTGGGGGATAGTCTGTGTTGGTACGTGTGAGAGAGATCCACCTTTCCAAGTTGTTGGGGTTCATCTCATACTTCTGAAGGTTTGAGGGTGCTGCCTGTTCCATACCCCCCCTACTCCTCATCTAGCCTTTTAGGGGTACAAACAATAGTAATTGGGGCCTAGTGTGGTTGTGTACGTGCGAGATACATACACTTTTTTTGATCATATTTCCTATTCCGCTATTCAATAAAAACCTTTGAGGATCAATTGAATTGCGGGATAGTCTGTGTCGGTACGTGTGAGAGAGATCCACCTTTCCAAGTTGTTGGGGTTCATCTCATACTTCTGAAGGTTTGAGGGTGCTGCCTGTTCCATACCCCCCCTACTCCTCATCTAGCCTTTTAGGGGTACAAACAATAGTAATTGGGGCCTAGTGTGGTTGTGTACGTGCGAGATACATACACTTTTTTTGATCATATTTCCTATTCCGCTATTCAATAAAAACCTTTGAGGATCAATTGAATTGCGGGATAGTCTGTGTCGGTACGTGTGAGAGAGATCCACCTTTCCAAGTTGTTGGGGTTCATCTCATACTTCTGAAGGTTTGAGGGTGCTGCCTGTTCCATACCCCCCCTACTCCTCATCTAGCCTTTTAGGGGTACAAACAATAGTAATTGGGGCCTAGTGTGGTTGTGTACGTGCGAGATACATACACTTTTTTTGATCATATTTCCTATTCCGCTATTCAATAAAAACCTTTGAGGATCAATTGAATTGCGGGATAGTCTGTGTCGGTACGTGTGAGAGAGATCCACCTTTCCAAGTTGTTGGGGTTCATCTCATACTTCTGAAGGTTTGAGGGTGCTGCCTGTTCCATACCCCCCCTACTCCTCATCTAGCCTTTTAGGGGTACAAACAATAGTAATTGGGGCCTAGTGTGGTTGTGTACGTGCGAGATACATACACTTTTTTTGATCATATTTCCTATTCCGCTATTCAATAAAAACCTTTGAGGATCAATTGAATTGCGGGATAGTCTGTGTCGGTACGTGTGAGAGAGATCCACCTTTCCAAGTTGTTGGGGTTCATCTCATACTTCTGAAGGTTTGAGGGTGCTGCCTGTTCCATACCCCCCCTACTCCTCATCTAGCCTTTTAGGGGTACAAACAATAGTAATTGGGGCCTAGTGTGGTTGTGTACGTGCGAGATACATACACTTTTTTTGATCATATTTCCTATTCCGCTATTCAATAAAAACCTTTGAGGATCAATTGAATTGCGGGATAGTCTGTGTCGGTACGTGTGAGAGAGATCCACCTTTCCAAGTTGTTGGGGTTCATCTCATACTTCTGAAGGTTTGAGGGTGCTGCCTGTTCCATACCCCCCCTACTCCTCATCTAGCCTTTTAGGGGTACAAACAATAGTAATTGGGGCCTAGTGTGGTTGTGTACGTGCGAGATACATACACTTTTTTTGATCATATTTCCTATTCCGCTATTCAATAAAAACCTTTGAGGATCAATTGAATTGCGGGATAGTCTGTGTCGGTACGTGTGAGAGAGATCCACCTTTCCAAGTTGTTGGGGTTCATCTCATACTTCTGAAGGTTTGAGGGTGCTGCCTGTTCCATACCCCCCCTACTCCTCATCTAGCCTTTTAGGGGTACAAACAATAGTAATTGGGGCCTAGTGTGGTTGTGTACGTGCGAGATACATACACTTTTTTTGATCATATTTCCTATTCCGCTATTCAATAAAAACCTTTGAGGATCAATTGAATTGCGGGATAGTCTGTGTCGGTACGTGTGAGAGAGATCCACCTTTCCAAGTTGTTGGGGTTCATCTCATACTTCTGAAGGTTTGAGGGTGCTGCCTGTTCCATACTCCCCCTACTCCTCATCTAGCCTTTTAGGGGTACAAACAATAGTAATTGGGGCCTAGTGTGGTTGTGTACGTGCGAGATACATACACTTTTTTTGATCATATTTCCTATTCCGCTATTCAATAAAAACCTTTGAGGATCAATTGAATTGCGGGATAGTCTGTGTCGGTACGTGTGAGAGAGATCCACCTTTCCAAGTTGTTGGGGTTCATCTCATACTTCTGAAGGTTTGAGGGTGCTGCCTGTTCCATACTCCCCCTACTCCTCATCTAGCCTTTTAGGGGTACAAACAATAGTAATTGGGGCCTAGTGTGGTTGTGTACGTGTGATATACATACACTTTTTTTGGATCATATTTTCTATTCCGCTATTCAATAAAAACCTTTCTAGGGCAAGATCTTAAATTACAGAAATATGAGGAGACCGTCAAATAAGGGCCGTGGCCTGGGTCGTGGTGCTGCTGGTAGAGCTCCTGTTGCAAGGAGAGGACATGGTCGATCTGTGCCAGCTACACGCACAAGTGAAACACCTTCCTCAAGTGTGAGTAGGCGACAGAACCTGCATCAGTATTTGGTAGGGCATCAAACGCCCCTAGAAGTGATGAGGCCAGAACAAGTTGAGGCGATAGTAGATTGGTTTGCTGCTGACAGTGCCTCCAGTTCCTTCACATTGTCTCCCACCCAGTCTACTGCAGAAAGGTCAGAGTTGGCACCTGCAGCCAATGTCCAACCGTCTTTCACCTCACCCCCTTGCAAATCAGGCCAGCAGTCTGAGCCCCAAGCCATACAGCAGTCTCTTATTCTTTTTGAGGACTCTGTCAGCAGGGTTTCCCAGGGCCATCCACCTAGCCCTGCCCCAGAAGTGGAAGAGATTGAGTGCAGCGATGCCCAACCACTTATTTCTCAAGATGAGTACATGCAAGGATCATCGCAGCACGTCTCCGATGATGACGAAACGCAGGTGCCAACTGCTGCGGCGTTCAGCATTGTGGAGACCGACAAGGAGGGCAGGGGTGAAGACTGGGTGGAAGATGATGTGGAGGACGATGAGGTACTCGACCCCACATGGAATGAACGTCATGCAGGTGAACTGAGTAGTTTGGAGGAAGAGGCGGTGGTCGCACAGAGCCACCAGCACAGCAGAAGAGGGAGCAGGGTGCAGAAGCGGAGCGGCCGTGCCCTAGACACTACGCCCGCTACTGCCCAACGCAGCAAGGGAACGAGCGCACCAAAGTCAGCTCAAAGGAGTTCTCTAGCGTGGAAGTTCTTTAGAAAATGTGCTGATGACAGGACACGAGTGGTTTGCACCCTGTGCAATCAGAGCTTGAAGCGAGGCATGAACCTTCTCAACCTGAGCACAACCTGCATGATCAGGCATCTAAGTGCAAAGCACGAGCTGCAGTGGAGTACACACCTTCAAAACCAAGAAACGTCTCTGGCTCATCCTGCTTCCTCTTCTGCTGCAGTCTCGGCCGCTCCAGCCACATCTGTAGTGATACCGGCACCTGCCACCCCGCAAACAGACGATCTGTCAGCAACACCACCACCTGGGTCACCAACAACCATCTCCACAATGTCCCGTGGAAGCGTTCAGCTTTCCATCTCCCAAACACTTGAGAGGAAGAGGAAGTACCCCCCTACCCACCCGCGATCCCTGGCCCTGAATGCCAGCATTTCAAAATTATTGGCCTTTGAAATGCTGTCATTCCGTCTGGTGGAGACGCACAGTTTTAAAAACCTTATGTCGGTGGCTGTCCCACAGTACGTCGTGCCCAGCCGCCACTACTTTTCCAGGCAAGCCATCCCTTCCCTGCACAACCAAGTGGGGGAAAAAATCAGGTGTGCACTGCGCAACGCCATCTGTGCCAAGGTCCACCTAACTACGGATACGTGGACCAGTAAGCACGGTCAGGGGCGTTATATCTCCCTAACGGCACACTGGGTAAATGCAGTGGCGGATGGGCCTGAGGCGGATAGCAATTTGGCGCATGTCCTTCCACCACCGAGGATTGCAGGGCGCTTCAGTTTGCCTCCTGTTCCTAACTCCTCCTACTCCGCTTCCTCATCCTCTACCGCCTCCTCATCCGGACAGCGTAACACCTTCACCACCAACTTCAGCACGGCCAGGGGTAAACGACAGCAGGCAGTTTTACAACTTGCCTGTTTGGGGGACAAACCACACACCGCGCAGGAGTTGTGGAGGAGCATGGAACAGCAGACAAATGAGTGGTTGCTGCCAGCGAGCCTCAAGCCCGGCCTGGTGGTGTGCGATAACGGGCGAAATCTCATAGCAGCTCTGGGCCTAGCCGGTTTGACGCACATCCCTTGCCTGGCGCATGTGCTGAATTTGGTGGTGCAGAGGTTCCTTAAAAACTACCCCGATATGTCAGAGCTGCTGCAGAAAGTGCGGGCCGTTTGTGCGCACTTTCGGCGTTCTCACCCTGCTGCTGCTCGCCTGGCAGCGCTGCAGCGTAACTTCGGCCTTCCCGCTCACCGCCTCATATGTGACGTGCCCACAAGGTGGAACTCCACCTTGCACATGCTGGAAAGACTGTGCGAGCAGCAGCAGGCCATAGTGGAGTTTCAGCTGCAGCACGCACGCGTGAGTCGCTCTGCGGAACAGCACCACTTCACCACCAATAACTGGGCCTCCATGCGAGACCTGTGTGCCTTGTTGCGCTGTTTTGAGTACTCCACCAACATGGCCAGTGGCAATGACGCCGTTCTCAGCTTAACTATCCCACTTCTATGCCTCCTTGAAAAAACAATTCGGGCGATGATGGAAGAGGATGTGGCACAGGATGAGGAGGAGGAGGAGGATGAAGAGGTAACATTTCCAAGGCTTTCAGGGCAGTCATTCGCAAGGGGCTCCGAGGGTGGGTTCCTGCACACGCAAACGCCAGGGACGCAATTGTCCAGCAGGGGCACAGTTCTGGAGGATGAGGAGGATGAGGAGGAGGAGGAGCTGGAGGAGGAGATGGAACCATGTTCACAGCAGGGTGGCACCCAGGCCAGCTCATGGCCATCACTGGTGCATGGCTGGGGGGATACAGAGGACACGGACCATACACCTCCCACAGAGGACAGCCTTTCGTTGCCTCCGGGCAGCCTGGCACACATGAGCGATTACATGCTGCAGTGTCTCCACAACGACCGCCGAGTTGCCCACATTCTAACTTGTGCTGATTACTGGGTGGCCACGCTGCTGGATCCCCGTTACAAGGACAACGTACCGTCCTTAATTCACTCACTGGAGCGCGATCGCAAGATGCGCGAGTACAAGCGCACGCTGGTAGACGCCATGCTGCTGGCATTCCCATCTGACAGCGGGGCCACAGTGGAAGCACAAGGCAGAGGAGGAGGAGGAGGAGGTCGCCAACGCAACCAGGGCACCGCCAGCACCTCAGAAGGCAGGGTTAGCATGGCCAAAATGTGGAAAAGCTTTGTCAGCACGCCACAACAAACAGCAGCACCAGCAGCTCAGATGGAACGTCTTAGCAGGAGGCAGCATTTTACCAACATGGTGGAGCAGTATGTGTGCACACGCCTACATGTAGTGAATGACGGGTCTGCCCCCTTCAACTTCTGGGTCTCCAAATTGGGCACATGGCCTGAGCTTGCCCTTTACGCCTTGGAGGTGCTGGCGTGCCCTGCAGCCAGTGTATTATCTGAACGGGTATTTAGCACGGCTGGGGGCGTTATAACAGACAAGCGCAGCCGCCTGTCCAGAGACAATGTGGACAAGCTCACGTTCATTAAAATGAACCAGGCATGGATCCCACGGGACTTTTCCGTACCTTATGCAGAATAGCAATGGATACCGACCTTACCCACCCATTGTTCCATTTTTGCTCTTTCTCACTCTTTTGGGGTGTACCCTCATTTAAAATTTGTGAAAAGAAGCAGTGTTGGCTACCTCGTCCTCCTCCTCAGGGCCAGATTAATGTAGGGGCTATTGGAGCTGCAGCTCCAGGCCCCTACCTTTTATATAGGCCCCGGGTTGGCCATATTCACTGTTACCGCTCTTCTGTCACTTGTAAACACAGAAGTCTGGCTTCTATGCTCGCTTCCCCAGGCAGCACCCTCAGAACCTCCCCACACAGCGTGAAGGCCGGACAAGGAGGGACAGTTGGCGATGCATGGATGTGTTTATGGGCTTCAGAGACAGCATCCCATGTTGAATTAGGCATGCATGGCTGCACCCTTCCTCCTCTGGGTGCATGGCAAGGCACGGCCCTAAGGCCCTTCAAAATCCTCAGCACCAAGCCCATGATGCTGTTAATCCGGCCCTGGTCCTCCTCCACCGCCGCTTCCACCTACACCGCCCATAGGTGTGCGCAGCCTATTGCATTAAGGTGTGCACCCCAAAGTTGAAATACACATGCATGTGTTTGCCAGCAGGGAGAGTAATGTATCGGGGCCATGTACCTGTAGGCAAGGAGAAATAGAGCAGAGCAGGTCCCAGGGAGATCTTTCCCATCTCCTCACTGGCAATGCTATGTGCCCTAGGTGATTAGGGTGTGCCCAGGCACACCCAGCACACCCTGTGCGCACGCCTATGTCACCGCCACATCCACCACCACCTCAACCTCCCTCCTACTCCATATGGGCCTCGTCCTTCAGAGATGAAGAAGAACATTGTTTTATTTTTCTGTTTTTTTTTGTTGTTTTAAGTTATTTCCCTATCCACATTTGTTTGCAGAGCACTTGCCATGCTCTTAATTACGTTTTGCTGCCATTTGCAGCACTCTAGCCCTTTCCTTTGGTGTTTTAGAGCCATTTTAGTGCCTTAAAGTTCGGGTCCCCATTGACTTCAATGGGGTTCGGTGTCCGGGAAAAGTTCGGTAAAAGTCCGGGACACGGACCCGGACTTTTTTTTAAAGTTCGGCCGAACCCGTCGAACACGGACATCTAGGTGTCCGCTCAACCCTAATTGCTAATAATTGGACGATGTAAGTCAGCAGAGCTTCCCTTAACTTAGTAAGCTCTGGAGCAACTGCACTTGCACAGTCTTTTTTGCCTTTAGTCAATTCACACCAAAGTGTCACAAGACGTGTTCCTGATGCTGCAAGGAACTGCTATTTGAATTTACTCTCTGGGGTCAGGAACGTGTATTTGTTTGCTGTGAAATGGAGTCATCTGTTCTGAGCACAACCATACCTTTTCTATGATGTTTCTTTATGAACACGCCAGCTGTTTCTAAGTATGCCAGTTTTGCCATTAGGTCCTCCTATGGGACACCTGCATCTTCAAATTCCAATCTCATTTTTTCCCCAAACATATCAACCTTTGACCTTCCCCTTTCCCCTTTCCTCATTTTTCTACCTCAATCTAATTTTGCCACTCCCCCCTCATATGCTGATACCCAAGACCCTCTTGCAAGACCTATCTTCCCCTCCCTTACCCCCATCCTCAATTCCTCTGCCTCCCTACACCATGCCCTTCCCCCCTCCTTCCCAGTCACTTTCTTACCTCTTCTTTTCACTTCTACACCCCCTTTCTTACCCTACACAATTTTTTCTTTCCCCTTCTCTTTCCTTTACTCTTCTCCCATCCGTTCCTTGCTCATATTTCCCAACCAGGACTGAAGCTATATAATAGGCAGGCTGCCCTTTTACTGCTTACCACACTACTGGTCTTGGTGAGCTGTTTTTGCTAACCCCCTAATGATTTTGTGGGATTTACTTTTTCCTGCCTCTCTTCATGTCAAACCCATCAGGATCTGCTTACAATCTTTATCTGTATATATTTCTAGTTTCCTTATTATTTTTGCTAAACTGTGTTATTTCACCTCTTCTGCCCTCCCTCTTCCCTCTGTAGTCAGGGGCTTCCAAGAGTTGGTCCAAAAACCTCTCTGAGTTCGCCTTTTTTATACCCCAGTCTCACAAGTCACCCAGTATCTGACTAGTGATGTCCTTACAGAAACTCTCTTTAATCAGTTGCCGACCGCCTGCCCCAGATATACTGCGGCAAGCTGGCTTGGCTGCATGAAACGCTGTACCTGTACATCGACCGTACACAGGACTAGGAGGGGCGCGCACATGCCCCCGACCTCACTGAGATTTTCTGATTTGGTTCAGAAACGATCAGTCATCAGGTCCAGGCCAATGATTTTTGACCTTGACCTGTTTCTGACCAATGGCAGAATGTCCTGTGCCTGTGAAATGTAAACACAGGCACATGATATGATGTAATCTCCTCTCCTGGAGTCCTTTTTGGTTGCAGCGTGAGAGGAGACAACATTAACTGTGTAGAGAAGCATTACACTGACACCAGTACACATAGGCACACATTTAACCCCCTGATCACCCCCTAATTAACCCTTTCAATCCTTGTCACAGTGTACACTATATACAGTACAGATAAAATTTACTGATCACTGTATTAGAGTCACTTGTCAGTGTGCCAGTGTGAGAGGCAGCTAGTGGTAGCCCCAAATAGGTTTAAGGTCCCCCGTCTAATGTTTTTCCTTCCCTCTTATAACTCCCCTTAAGGGTATGTGCTTTTCTCATGGGATATGATCTCGCACTCAAATTTAATCAATACCAGCCTGGATTTTCACTGTGAAACAATGGATGATTTCTTCCGGAATATGAGTTCCCAGTTAGTAGGTGTTGTGCTCAGCCATTCACATAGGGAAAGAAATTGAAAGATCCATGGTGCAAATAATGTTTGTATACAAATTAATTTATTTAAAACGATTAAAAAATGACTCACATGGCACAGGTGCTACAGCACACCAGTCTATACAAGCAAATTCTAGAGTAGTGGGCTTTGAACAATTGGTTCAAAGATGCTGCTGTTATTATATGTATCAATAATAGCCTCACTGAATCATACTATGTTCACCGACAATAGCCTGGCCACTCCCCTACGCATGACGGCACCGGGACTGCGTGCTTTCCTCAGGGGGATCTGATTGGTCGGTGAACCTGCCGTGTTTTATCAAGGGGGAATTAGCGTGATTAGTCCCCAGGTTGCTGGATATTGGCATACCAATTACAAGTATATGACCTAACAAAGTTTAAAACCCCTAAAGGGCTATGTTGGCGAGAAGTATTAAGCAACGAGATGTGAGAACCAATTGTTTTACATCACAGAGAAAAAAGACAAATAAGAGTACAAACACAAACATTGATCCCCATAATGTGTATATAAACATAAGACTCTGTATTAAAATGCAGGATCAGACTTCCGGTTACGGCGCCACATGTAGAAGCAGCATAGGATGGCGGCTCTGGAGGCGATACAGCTTCTAACCAGCTTTATCACTCAGACAAAGCTCTCGGGTACCTGCCAGTGCCCCCTGCTCTCCCCGATCACCGAGGGATGGATAAATTCATCATCTCCGGCAGCTCCAGTGCCCCACAATCTGCAGCCGTGGCACCAAAACAACAACACCTAAGATGGCCGACGGAGAGGCCATGAGTATGCCTCCCCCACTCCCTCAGCCAGCCATAGTCCCCTCTGCCTCCACAGATAACATGGAGGATCAGTACGGCAGGATTGCACATGCAGTGGCGGCGCTGCTATCCCCCACAATAACTGCTGCAGTGGAAAGAGCGGTCATAGCAGGGATAGACCAGCTCAGGAGGGAGATGAGAGAACATTCCAACAGGCTCTCTGAGGCAGAGCATCGTATCACTGAGCCTGGCTGACTTTGGCTTCCATGTTTTCTGATACTCTAACCTGGAACAAGCATGCAGAGTGAAGTGAGAGATCGAAATACTTGTTTTAGGTCACTGACACAGAAAGTGCTGCGTTGCCATGTACAACATCCCCATGCAAAAGATGGTGCAACTCCTTGGACTTTACCAGAGTGAACACGCATTTTTAGAAACAAAGCTAAACAATGTAGGACCTCATTATTATTTCAGTACAGGTTATTGAAAAGTGTAACTCTGCTTTTGTTGATTAAAAAACAAGCTTTGTTGCAGGCCCCTTGCTTTTTCTGTTCAGAATTAAAAGCTTGAAGAAGCTTGTGCTTTTTTGTTCTCTTTCTGACGTTTTCAAATGTTTTTGAGCTTTTTGGAGCATAAGTGTTTTTTTTTTCACAAACCCTCCTCTCAACTCAATTTTTCACTCCTAAATGACCACAATGCATTGCAAAATTAGGATATATATATATATATATATATATATATGTCTATGTACAGTATAGTATGCACTCAGAACTTGGTTGGGGCTCCTTTTGCATGAATTACTGCATCAATGTGGCGTGGCATGGAGGCAATTGGCCTGTGGCTCTGAGTTTCACTTTTTGAATTGAATTACTAAAATAAAATTACTTTTTGATGATATTCTAATTTTATGAGATGCACCTGTATCTTTCCCTGGGCAGAGGGACTCAAATGGGATGGGCTGATATTCCTCTGTGATATATGTATGCTGATTGGCTGAGCCATGTTGTGTGCTCATTGGCTGAGCCATGTTGTGTGCTGATTGGCTGAATATGTTTTGTGCTGATTGGCTGAACAAGTTGCAAAAAAAAAGAGGAGGGGAAGCAGCTGTAGGGTTCACACACAGACTACAGAAATGACAAGGAGAGAGGGAGGAGGAGAGAGGAGGAGATGCAGAAACGCAGAGGACAGAGCAGGATGATGGAGGCACGTAAACTATCCATGCCATCATGAATCAGCAGCCATGATTAGCTTTGTCAGTTTACATTGTCAACTGCTTGCTGTCCATCTGAGCCCATTGAGGTGTTACCTCTGCAGCCTTGCGATCCCAGGAATGCCTCGTTTCCCACCGGTCAGCATGTAGTGCCCAGCATCCCACAACTGTGGATATTCCTGCATGGCAGTGATTAGTAGGGATGATCGAACATTGGCTGTTCGAGGTTCGGCCGAATTTAGAACTTTTTGCCCAAAAAGTTTGGAATTCGGCAACCAGAACAGACCAAAATGCAATGGGACAGGAAATGGGCTTTAAAAGCCCATGATTGGACCAGAACCATTAGCAAAAGCCAATTGAGGGGGCAGGAGAATGCTAGGAATGTGATTGGAGTGACTAGGGGGTCCATAGGCCAATCATTAGTGAATACGCCCCCCAGTATATAAGATAGCCCCCGCCAAATTCCTAGCATTGTTATACAGGGACATGGAAGAGAGTGGAAGCAGTTCTGTGACTTCTGCTACAAAGTGTCATTTAGCATTTATTAGTGTGAGGAAAGGGATATATAGTGTAGTTAGGGTGCTCTTTTACACTTTAGTTAGCTTTAATTATTCAGTTTCTGTAGGGGAAGTGTTAAGTGCCAGGGTGACCGTAGTGTAGTGTAGTGTAGGGTGAACTGACAGTGACTTCTATGGCAGGGTGACCAAACCCTTCCATATCAGGGTGACCGCTATAGAGAAAAGCTAGTTTCTCCGAAGTCACTTTCACTGCAGTAATATGGCTTCGCCCCTGTAAGCTTGCTTTTTGGCTGCAGGCGTCTATAGGGATTTTTTGAGCACATGTTTGGAGTCAGGCATGACTTCTGAACATGTGTATAGGGGGTATATATACACACCCATGTATGTATATATACACCTGCACATATATAGGTGTGAAAGGAGCAGAAAACACTACTTGCGCTAATGAAATAATTAACACCAATATAGTTACGCTCCTATCACACCTATATATGTCTAAGTGTAAAATACATATAAGTATGTGTGTATATATACCACTATACCTCCAAAGAACCCAAAAAAATGCCAAAATAACGCTAGCGCCAAAAAAAAAACGCCAAGGTGTGTTGTTGCAGGCATTTTTTTGGGGTTTTTGGAGGCAGGCAAAACATCTGAACTTGTGTATAGTGGTATATATACACACATACTTATATGTATATATACACCTAGTCATATATAGGTGTGATAGTAGCAGAAATATATGCTTGTGCTAATGAAATAATTAACACCAATATAGTTACGTTCCTATCACACCTATATATGTCTAAGTGTAAAATACATATAAGTATGTGTGTATATAAACCACTATACACAAGTTCAGATGTGGCACTTTTTAGGGGCATTTATTGGGTTTTAGGGCTTCAAAATGGTGTTTTTTGATAACCGAAGTTCGGGTCCCATTGATTTCAATGGGGTTCTGAAATCCGGGCCGAACTTTTGGGAGGTTCGGGTGTTCTGGTCGAACCAAACTTTTCAAAAGTTCGATCATCCCTAGTGATAAGCTGAATTTGGCTAATGTCCATTTTCCAAGAACAAAAGGATAGCAGGACACAGCAGCACAATCAGCTCTCAAGAGCATATGCAGTCTAATGAACAACAGAATTCAAGGCCACCAGGAACTTCCTGTACTGCACAGAGCTTCCAATGAATAGACAGTATTTTCTTAACCACTGTATATATATATATATAAAAAAAAAAGCTGGTACGTGTTTCTGGGTGCTTAGGTGTAATTTCTGCTCAAAGGCTTTTCTTGAACACACAGGTTTAGTTGGGGGGTTCTGCCTATAAGCTCATATACCTATAAACTCCTTGAAAAATCATAATGTGTATGGACATATTGGCTAACATAGAGGGGAGTTTCCAGACAGAAAAAAACGAGAGTTCAAAAAAGCTCAAAAGCCTGTAGGAGCAGCTTCTTTGAGTTTCTTTGAGATGCAGTGTGCATGAGCCCTTAAATCATTGCTTATTTCACCTTGTCCTTTCCAGACTGAAAGGGAGCATCTGACTTAATTTAAACTAACTCTGGAAGTCTCAGTGTTATCATTTAAAAAACTACCATGTTAGCATTCCTATAGTACATAAGACTTTCGGAGAATCTCCCCAAAAATATAACTCCTATTGAAGATGATGCCTCATTCACAGAAGCAGGGAATTACATTTCTGAGGACACTTTATACACCAACGGTGTCCAGACCATCTCTAGATTGCCATATCGCTTAGGGTTTTTTTTTTTTTATTTTCGGGAAACCAGAGTGGCAACAGATTGAAATCTAGAATGTTTTTTTTAATAACATTAAATTACAAAATGGCTTATGTAACAATTGTATATGCTATATTATTTTCACAAAAAATGAGCTTTACTTTAATGTTCTCCAGCTTAAAATCATTGTAAAGTCTCCTTTTTTTAAATAAAATAACAAACATGTTATACTTACCTCCTCTGTTCAGTTAGTTTTGCACAGAGCAGCCCCGATCCTTTTCTTCTTGAGTCCCTCTTGGTACTCCTGGCCCCTGCCTCCTGTTAGGTGTCCCCACAGCAAGCAGCTTGCTATGGGAGCATCCCATTGAAGCCACTGCTTCCTGTGTCCATTCAGACACTGAGCCTTGGCCCGGCCCTGCCCCCTTTCTCTCCTTATTGGCTGACTGACTTTGATTGACAGCAGCGGGAGCCAATGGTGTTGCACTAATGTCTCAGCCAATGAGGTTGGATAGAGGAAATTGTTTGTGGAAAGGAGTTTGTGTAAGTGAACAATAGTGACATAGTGGTGAATATGTATTTGGGACTTTAAATACACCTCTATGTACACTCAAACAAGGATATATTAAACCTGAGAATTATCTAAATGAGCATAATTTTATTTTATACAATTAAAATAAAAATGCAGCACCAACATAGCTGCATACTGTACATTACAACAATAGGTGCACTAGTGCTTTAGTTGGGTCAACGCGTTTGGGGCTGCGCCACTTCTTCAGGATAGTGCAATAAAGGAGCCTATTCATAATAGTAAAAACAAATCTACAAAACAAGAGGAGAGCACAGATCAATATGATATTTATATACAACTATTATATGTTATTACATCTTGGTTATATATGGGTATTGGTCAAATCATAATATCAAGACAAAATACATCCATATACACTTTAGGACATGCCTCCTCATGTAAGGTAGTATAAAAGGAATATAGTAGTGGTCTGTAATACTATACTCAAATAGGGTAGAACAACATACAACTTGTATTAAAAATGTTTACTCACCCCAGTAGGTGGGACAACATGCAAAGTGGATTGGAGGGAGAGGTCACTGGTCCATCTAAGCCTACCTGCCCATGGGAGGATGACCCGCAGGCATGATAATAATGTGTGGTTACAGTCGTTGAGTAAGTGTAATACTATAAAAAAGTATATAGCCATTGGCTAGTAGGATAGTGAGATAGTCTACATTAAGGTTTGTAATAATGAGCAATAAATATTGGGCCAAACACAAGTGGCCTGCAAGCTGCTACTCACCTTCTAAATAGGGTATTAAATACATATTGTTTGCAAGAGAGATAGATTTGATTCAATATAAATTTGAATGCCTGGACTAGAAGGCCAACTATACTCAAAATATAAACAACAAAAGGAAAAAATATATACACTAAATATACACTAAACCAGAATGCACAAGTTAAGAATAAATGGGGGGGGGGGGGGGTAAAGATAGCTGAACTAAATAGCCCAGAAAGCAGATCAGGCTTACCCTCAGATGGATGCATAAGATGTATAACATAGCCTGGAGTCTAGGAATTGGGATCCAAACATAAATGAAGTGCATATGGTTAGATGACAACTTGCTAGCAACACATCTTAGTGATAGCTCATCATTGAATAAGCATCCAAATTATGAAGGGTAGAATAACAGAAAGTAAGCACCCAAAGTACTAGCATAAATACCAGACAAGTTGTCATCATATTGATCTGTGTTCTCTCCTTTTGTAGATTTGTTTTTACAATTATAAATAGGCTCCTTTAGTGCAACTAAACCTGATTGGTCCTGAAGAAGCGGTGCTGCCACAAAAGCAATGACCCATCTAAGGGACTAGTGCACCTATTGTTGTAATGTACTGTATGCAGCTATGTTGGTGCTGCATTTTTCTTTAACCACTTCAGCTCCGGAAGGTTTTACCCCTTAATGACCAGGTCATTTTCTGGGATTCAGTACTGCGTTACTTTAACTAAAAATGTATGTCTTTTTTTCACAGAACTAGAGCTTTTTTTGGTGGTACTTGATCACCTCTGCGGTTTTTAGGTTTTGCGCTATAAACAAAAAAAGAGTAACAATTTTGAAAAAAAAAAACACCATATTTTTTACTTTTTACTATAAAACATTCCCAATATTTTTTTTTTAAAAAAAAATCAATTTTTTTATCAGTTCAGGCCAATTTGAATTCTGCTACATTTTTTTGGTAAAAAAACCCCAAAAAGCATATTTTAATTGCTTTGTGCAAAAGTTATAGAGTTTAAAAACTACGGGATAGTTTTGGACTTTTTCTTTTTTCTTTTTTCTTTTTATTAGTAATGGCTGCGATCAGCGATTTTTAGCGGGACTGCAACATTGCAGCGGACAAATTGGACCCCTAACTGACATTGTTCACACTTTTTGGAGACCAGTGACAATAATACAGTAATTAGTGCTAAATAATATGCACTGTTACTGTGTAAATGACACTGTCAGGGAAGGGGTAAACACTGGGGGTGATCAAAGGGGTTAATGTATGCCTAACTGTGCTTACTGACTGTGGGGGGGAAGGGCTCTGTGACAGGCACAGAGAGATCGGGATATCAGCTTAGCTGAAACTCCTGATCTCTCTATGCCTGTGTGACAGAAGACTTGCCTGCTTTGTGTACATGAGCAGGCGGGTCTTCTGTCAGCTTCTCTGAAGATCACCGGCGCTCATCCCGCGGGCTGCCTACCGCTGTGTCTAATCACAGCAGGAGCGCAGCTCCGGCGGTGCGCGTGTGCCGCCTAGACCGTGTGCACAAAATCACGTAGATCGTAATTTTGCGCAGCCGAGTCGCCCTGCTGCAGTAAATCTGCAGTGGGCGGTCAGCAAGTGGTTAAATTGTATAAAATAAAATGATGCTCTTTAGATAATTCCCTGGTTTAATATATATTTATTTGAGTGTACATAGAGGTGTATTTAAAGTCCCAAATACATCTTCTACTCTCCCCAAATCAATGAGGAGGGAAGTCCCGGGCAGACGATACACACCTGCAACAACGCATGATCTAGATGGACCTCAGGTAAGTATTAGAGGGGCTGAGGGGGGAATGCTACACACAGAAAGCTTTTTATCTTAATGCATAGAATGCACTGAGAAAGGAAACCTTCTGCCTTCACGGCACTGACCTAGTACCAATTGTGTTCTTTAGAACATTTGCACAAACTATCTCTATAGCTTTTGTTATTGAAAAGCTTTTATTGCTTGTTTTATTTTTTATTTATTTTTGTTTTTCAGAATTGTGGAGCAGCTGATTTGATCTGAAGAATGTTTATGTGTTATGAGTAGTGCCAGAGTTGTGGATAATGCGGATTGCCAGAACAATTGTAGGTCAGTGTTATAATAAAATGTAACATTCATTGTGTGTGTGTGGTGTGTGTGTGTGTGGTGTGTGTGTGTGCATTTTCTATTGTAATATACCATGCCACTAAATAAAATCTGGTCCTGAACTGTGAAATGAAGACTGTCATGTGCAATCCTGACATTTCATTGTTTACCTCCAAGAATGCAGCTTTGTAGTGGCTTGATTTACATTTAGCAATATTTGAGTGCAAATAGTAATACACCAAAGTAAACTGGAGCATTTGCAATCCTTCCTTCTGCTCCTTCAATATTGTAGTGCACTTCTATAGATTCCAATCTTGACAGGTGGCATAATTAGAAATTCTCTTTGTCTTATTAAATGTGACGCTTCTCAATAGAATCTCCTTCAACATAGGCGAGAAATAGAAAATTTACTTTAAATCTAAAACGAGAAATCAAGAGGGACTGGTTTATTTTTATCTTTCTTTATGCAAGCAACACCATTATCAAAGGATATTGTAATGCTGAAAATGTACTTTTGGGATTTAAATCACATATTATCTTGGAGAGAGAAAAAATAGGTTGTAGGCACCACACAATATATTTCCTCATTAATCTGGCTGAAAGATTATCCTACCTATAGCTAAGGAAGTATAATACAAATATATCCATCATTTCTGCTTGTAAAATTTAGCTTGGTAAGAGGTCATTGTCTTTGGTATAAGGGTGTTCTGACTTTTTTTTATCATCCTGTAAGCCACAAAACATTGGGTGTTACACTTTATTCACAGTAGTCAACCATTTTATTGTTGAATTATGTGTACAGCTAAAAAAATATATTTTTTATTTCTGTTTTATTTTTCTAAATATTCATAGGAGCATAAACACATAATGACTTTCAATAAAGCAGTGGGGGGTTTAGGTGCGCTTTCCTGTATTTAATCCTTTAAATATTTTGTTTAGCTATAGCTATGGATGAACACTCAAATAAAGACCAAATTGCTCAAGAGAAAGCGGATCTTGGTCCCAGCAATGAGCCAGATTTGGGACATCAAAAGAAAGTAGGTCCCTCTAGGGTTCCTGAGAATTTTGAGTGTTTAAATCTTTATGGCTTGTGTGTTTGAGCAGACTAACCCCTTTAAAGAAAGTCTATTATTTGACAGGTCAGTGATAAGCAAGAAGTTTGCTTTAGTCATCTATATCCCCTGCCTTGTTCTGCTAAGCAACAGATGGTACTCACTTCATGTTAATGAGCTGGGCCAAAATTTTAGTAGCAGAAAATTCTAGCGGTACTAGTCAAGATTCTATAAAAACCTGGTATTTAACCTCATTGTTAATCACCAACTGCATGTAATAAAACCCATTAGCAGGATGTCTCTTAATTCAGCACCTGCTTATAGTGATAGAAAATTTCTGTCTGGTATGGGATTCCACAGCATACATCTGTGAGTCTGATTATTTGAACTACACAAAGTTAAGTTTCCTATAATATTCATAACTCAGGTTACAATGGAGTTTTCTTCATAACATGATTACACTATTGTATCAGATAATACCAATCAGTTTGATACCAGACATGCTTCTGCCATATATCTATCTATCTATCTATCTATCTATCTATCTATCTATCTATCTATCTATCTATCTATCTATCTATCTATCTATCTATCTATCTATCTATCTATCTATCTATATATATATACATACAGTGGTGATCGAAAGTTTGGGCACCCCAGGTAAAAATTTGTATTAATGTGCATAAAGAAGCCAAGGAAAGATGTCCAAAAGGCATCAAATTACAGATTAGACATTCCTATAATATGTCAACAAAAGTTAGATTTTATTTCCATCATTTACACTTTCAAAATAACAGAAAACAAAAAAATGGCATCTGCAAAAGTTTGGGCACACTGCAGAGTTAATATCTTGTACTGCCCCCTTTGCAAGGCTGAGACCTGCCAGTGTCATGGATTGTTCTCAATCATCGTCTGGGAAGACCAGGTGATGTCAATCTCAAAGGTTTTAAATGCCCAGGTTGTTTTTAAAGAAGCAGTGATTTTTATGATGCTTAAAGTGAAACAATAAAAATTCAAAATGTTAAAAGATGTTAAAAAAACAGTGTGGCTCATGGGGAAAGGGCCTCTTCCCACCAACCTTGGCTGTGGCTGTAGAGGTCTGCGGGCAGGGGGCTCCCCCATGTGAATGAGTATGGGGTACATAATACTCTTACACATTCATCAAAAAAGATAAAAAAAATACATTTAAAAAATTCACAGTTTTTAAAAATAATTTTAGAAAAAAAACAATGTCCCCCAATGTAGATCCATCATCAATTATACTGCAGCCACTGCCAGACTTAAAAACAAAAAAAATCTTCACCCGCACGAAGGCTAACCGCTTACTGCAGGCTCCGCCACTTGACAGTTCTTATATAGGTAAGGGGCAGAGCCACATGGTGACATCACCTTGTGGCACAGCCCCCTTGTGATGTCACCGACCCAGCATGCAGTATGCAGCTCCTTACCTATATAAAAAATGTCAAACAAAGGAGCCTAAAGCAGGCGGTTAGCTTTAGTTACAGGCTGAGCATTATTTTTTTTGGGCACGGCGGTGTCAGCAGCGTGATTGACAATGGATCTAAATTGTTTTTATTTTTAATAAAGGAATTGTCAAAAACTGTGTATTTGTTTTTATTTCTTTTAAAAGCTTTTTTGGTGAATGGGAAGGGGTACTATGTACCCCATACTCATTCACATTGGGGGCAGGATCTTTTAAAGGGGGCTTCAAGATTACAATAATTTCCCTGCCCGCAGACCCCCACAACATCAACATGGGGACAAGGTGATTTGGGGTGGGGGGAAGAGTCACCATGCCCCACAGCACCCCTCCATTTTGAGGGAATGTGGTCTGGCATGGTTCGGAGGGGGATATTTGCTCACCCCTCCCTTTCCTGACCTGCCAGCTGCATGCTTGAATAAGGATCTGGTATGGGTTTTGGTGGGGTACCCACAACCACAGCCACAGACTCTTGTCCGTGTCATTTTTTAAAAATGTTTTATTTTGATGGTAATATTTTTTTACATTGATTTGTAAGCAGGGAAGCCCCTTGACAACAGATGCCCAACTGGGGCTTAGAATGCTCTGTGCAGCATGCAGTGCATTGTGGGGCACTTGGCAAGTTCAGGTGTTTGCCAAATGGATGAACAGGCAATATTCGGGCTGAACTTTTGCCTCGGCTCGAACCGTTCGCCTAACACTATCTATGGGACCAGAACTCGAAAGATCAAAAGTCCCCATTTTTAATAAGTATACGCAAGTTATTGGCCAAAAAAAGAGTATGGACGCCCAGAAACTGTATCAATGCAAAAAAAAAAACTTTTAAAAAGCATTGTTTTTAAATGAGCAGTGATTTTTAATGATGCTTAAAGAAAAACAATAAAAATGTACAATTCCTTTAAATATAGTGCCTCGGGGTCCCCTTAGTCTGCCTGCAAAGGGGCACATCTGTATTGTAAGAAATTACAGTACATTTAAATTTCTTTGCAAGCTTTCTTTATTTTGTAAACAACGACTTGCTCTGTATGATGAGGCCACATTTTACTGTGCTCGGAACAAAGTTAGAGATTTTTTGGATAAATTCTTTGCTTTGGGTGTTGTGTCCATGAAACATATACCAAAAAATTATTGAAAGATAAAATAAACACCTACAAAGTTAAGCAGCCTAGACAGTCTTGCAGAGACTCCAGATCCCCAACTAATTTAATTAGCAACATTGGCATCAGGGGCTTGATAGCTGCTGCTAATCCACGACTTATTCATTTTAAGAAATGTCAGCCCATCAATAGAGTCTGTGGACAGGCGCACTCTTTTATCTGTCACAAAATCTCTGGAATGCCCACTGAATGCCCATTTGGAAAGCACGCTGGATGCAGGGCAGCCCAGCAGCTCAATTGCATATTAGGAAAGTTCTGGCCAGTGGTCTATTCTCATGACCCAGTGGATGGTCTGTTGGAAAGCTCACCATGTCTACTTTCACCCCTAGATAATCTTCCAGCATATGATGCAGACACTGCATGGGATCTTAAAGCTGACAGACCTGGTCGCTGAGAACTAATAATGTTTTTAAATGCACCACTTATGTAACCCCAATCTCCACAACTCCTTCTTTGAACCAACAAAAGCCTTAAAAATACCTTTTTTCATTAAATTATAAATTACTGGAGTCTGGAAAGGTGTTTCATAAACTCCTCTTTAAGGCATCCTGAAGATATTTTATCCTGTACTCCCTCTGTGAGAGCAGGATGAATTCTGAGACATTCCCCTAGTAATGGTGGTCAAGGAGGGTTGCCAACCAATAATGATCCTTCTCCTTGATGCCAAGAATTCTCAGGTCCTTTCGCAGGCTTTGAAGAATAACTGAGCCCTTGCCCCACAAGTTTGTGTAAGCATGAAATTTAGAGTCCGGGGGGTCACTGAGGATTACACTATCTGTAACTGCCTCCTCCCAGCCACGTACTACTCCCAAGGTTTCTGGAGACTGAATACCATCTCTTAGAGATTGACATATGTCATCCTCTGCTTCAATGTCTCCACAGCTGCAATAATCCTCCTTCTCCTCATCTCCTCTTGTATGTTCTGTGGCCTCACAAGAATGGTGTCTGTATAAAGTGGGTCTTGAGAGAAAAGAAAGTCCTGCTCGACCTCCCACTGCTCTGCCTCAAGTGCCCTGTCCATAATGCCACACAAAGTATGCTCCAGCAGGAACATAAGAGGGATAGTGTCACTGATGCATGCATTGTCCTGGCTCACCATCCTTGTCGCCTCCTCAGATGGTGACAGTACAGTGCATGCACCCTTGATCAGCAGCCATTGGCATGGGGAAAAAAAAACTGAGCCTGTCCTTAAGCCATACTCAAACACGTACTCATTGATGGCCCTCTACTGCATGTACAGCCACTGCAGCATTGCCAAAGTTGAGTTACACCTGGTGGACATGTCACAAATCAGGCAGTTTATGGGCAGGTGAAATTCCCGCTGAATTTCCGAACACTGGATGCGTATGATTGCTTAAAATGGCTAAAGACTCTTTTAGCTTGCCTTAGAAGATCTCACAACCCTGGGTACCTGTTTAAGAAATGCTACACCACCAAACTGAGGATATGTGCAGGCATGGTACATGTGTCAACCTTCCTTGTCAAAGGGCAGACAGAAGGATAAGTGCCATTATCACACATTTCCATTCCTGGCTCAAGCTGTCATGGCTTTAACCACCTGCCCCTGGTGATTCATAGGACAAATAAGCAGAGGAGGGTATTGAGGAGGAGGAGGGGGTGGAGCTGACGAACCTTGCATCATCACCACCAGCTGTATGGAGACGTGGGAGAAAAACAAGATTCAACACTGAGCCCTGTCCTGCATCCTTCCTAGTTGCAAGCAGAGTTACCCAGTGTGCTGTGAATGAAATATATCATCCCTGACCATGCTTGCTGAATCATGTGTCAGGAGTAATATATCCCTTTTGTGTTAAAAAAAAGGAGTAATATGGACCCCTTGCTGCTGACTGCCTTGCCTAATGATGCCAAAACAAAGCCTCCCACATGCCAGTACAGAGCTGGAATGGTCTTACATGCAAAGATATAGCGACTGGGAACCTGCTATTGTGGTACAGCACATTCTGCAAATGCACTCATAAGGGGGCAGAATCCACCAGACATAAAGGCAGAAGTTGCAAAGCCTCACTCACTCGATTTGGTCAAGTTGGAATTTAGACGCTGGGCATGTGGGTGGCATTGACTGTATTTTTTTTCACTGCAGCAGCTGGGGCAGAGAAATTTTCCTGCTATACTCTACAGCTGGTGGTATGCAGCTAGCAGACTTGTTGCAAGGACCTGTGACACCCTTTGCTATACCATATTTCCTGTCAGTGGAGGCTGCTGAGAGGTCATGATATATAGCAGGGGTAGAGATAAAAGATGAGGAGTGAGGAGAAAAAATGTGTCCCTTTTGTGAGGCTTTCAAGTGCTGTTTCTAACGGGTTGAGTAGTGGGAGCTTTATCTGGTTGCAGCAGAGATTGCAAATTACACCAGAGAGATCAACTTGCACATGTGCTAAAAAAAGGCCCACACAGCTGAGCTCTGGGAAGAAGGCCAGGAGATAAGAGCTCTACACTCTGATGGAATAGCGTGGCTGTTCCCTACTGTTCCATGATGGCTGCCTCTGGAGGACATACTGCCTAGTTGGGGTTGTGCCTCCTCCTCACTATCCTCCTCTACTCTATCCGGCACCCAAGTCATATCAATGACCTCATCATCAGCATCCCCTTGATCCTCATCATCACTGGATCCAACTTGGCAATATACTGCAGCTGGGGGAACATGACCACCAATGTGTTGTTTATCAGTGTTATCCCCTCTCTGTAGACTCATGTTACTACCTTCCTCAACCTCAGAACCAACATCAGAATCAAGTAATGGCTGTGCATCCTCAAGAGGCTGTGTTCAATTAATTCAGCTGACTCCTTTGTGCACGATGGTGTGGCCATGGCAGGAGTAGCTTACATAGTTACATAGTTTGTGAGGTTGAAAAAAGACATCAGTCCATCCAGCTTACATAGTTACATAGTTTGTGAGGTTGAAAAAAGACATCAGTCCATCCAGTTCAACCTATGATGTGTGTGTGTGTTTGCTGTTAACCGTACATTGTATACCCCTGTATGTTGTGGTCTTTAAGGTGCCCATCTGATAGTTTTTTTAAACTATCGATGCTTCCTGCTGATACAACTGCTTGTGGAAGCGAATTCCACATCCTTACTGCTCTGACAGTGAAGAACCCCTTACGTATTTTAAGGTTAAACCGTTTTTCCTCTAGTTTTAGTGAGTGGCCACGTGTCTTATTGTATTCCCTTTCTCTAAAAAGTTTGTTCCTTATGCTAGGGTCGCCAGTACAGTATTTTTACATTGTTATCATATCCTCCCTCAAGCGTCTCTTCTCCAGAGAGAATAAGTTCAGTGCTTGTAGTCTTTCCTCATAGCTGATGCCCTCCATTCCCCCGATTATTTTTGTTGCCCTTCTCTGGACTCTCTCCAGTTCCAGCACATCCTTCCTGAGGACCGGTGCCCAGAACTGGACAGCATACTCCAGATGTGGCCGGACCAGAGTCTTGTAGAGTGGGAGAATAATCTCTTTATTTCTGGAGTGAATCCCTTTTTTATACATGCCAGTATTCTGTTGGCTTTGCTTGCAGCGGCTTAGCATTGCATGCCACCGCCAAGCCTGTTGTCCACTAGTACCCCCAGGTCCTTTTCCATCTTAGATTCACCCAGAGGTTTCCCCCCTAGTGAGTAGCTTGCTTTCGTGTTTCTGATGCCTAAGTGCATTACTTTACATTTTTCAACATTAAACCTCATCTGCCATGTAGTTGCCCACCCCATTATTTTGTTCAGGTCCGCTTGTAAGGTTTCCACATCCTGCATAGAAGATATTGGCATGCTTAGTTTAGTATCATCTGCAAATACTGAGATTGTACTAGATATCCCCTCCTCTAGATCATTTATGAATAAATTAAACAGGATTGGTCCCAGGACAGAACCTTGGGGGACCCCACTTTCCACACCAGCCCAATCCGAGTACTCCTCGTTAATCACCACCCTCTGGACTCTCCCCTGGAGCCAGTTCTCTATCCAGGTACTTACCCTATGGTCCATACCTACATCCCTTAGTTTGTACAGTAAGCGTTTGTGAGAAACGGTGTCAAAGGCCTTTGCAAAGTCCAGATACACCACATCCACAGGCTTACCTTTATCTAGGTGGCAGCTCACTTAATTGTAGAAGGTTAATAGATTGGTTTGGCAAGAACAATTTTTCATGAATCCATGCTGATTACTACTAATAATACAGTTTTCATTACTAAAGTCTTGTATGTGGTCCCTTAACATCCCCTCCAAAATCTTGCAGACTACTGATGTTAGGCTGACTGGCCTATAGTTACCCAGGATATATCTCGGCCCTCTTTTTAAATATTGGTACCACGTTGGCTTTTTTCCAATCAGCTGGCACCATACCTGTCTGTAGACTATCCTTAAAGATCAAGAATAATGGTCTGGCAATCACCTGGCTGAGCTCTTTAAGAACCCTCGGGTGCAAGCCATCCAGTCCCGGTGATTTTTTTATGTTAAGTTTCTCTAGTTTAGTTCTAAGTCCACCTTCTGTTAGCCATGGCAGTACTTCCTGAGGTGTTTTATTTAGTTTAGCATTACAAGCTGGGTTAGTGTAGCCCCCCGATTCTTTTGTGAAGACTGAAGAGAAGAAATTATTTAACACTTTCGCCTTCTCTCTGTCCTCTGTAGCTAGATTTCCTTTGTCGTCTTTTATGGGGCCAATGTGTTCTGGCCTCGCTTTCTTTGGAATGCACTGGCCAATCCCTTTGTTTAGTATGCTCTTGAAGCACTCCCATTTTTCCTCCGTGTTCTTTGTTCCCAGGGTTCTATCCCATTTGATATTTTCTAGCAAAGAGCGCAGTTTTGGGAAATTGGCTCTTTTGAAATTCAGTGTCCTTATATTACCCTTGTGTTTCCTATTACTATAATTAATACTGAAACTAATTGACCTATGGTCACTGTTTCCTAAGCTGCCCCGTATTTCTATATCCGTGAGCAGGTCTGTATTGTGGACAAGGAAGCAGAATAGACCACTTTGGCAGCTGCGGTGGACTTCAAACTAGTGTCAGCTTGGGTGTTAGAGGATGAGGAGGTTGAGGATGGTTTAATAAGATAGTCCACAACCTCCTCTGAATTCTGTGGCTGGATAGCAGGGCCAACATCAGTAAAAAGTGACAAACATGCCCTGCCTGAGGACGGACCACTTCCACCTTTGCCTGTGGACACAGGCGCTGCTGGCCCCCTCATAGTGGCCCCCCCCCGACATGATGTTGGCCCCCCCGACATGATGGAGGGGGCTTATTACACAAATGTATTAGATAATAGGAAATGGGTGATTGAATGCCCTTTAATAAATTGGTGGTGTTTGGTGCACTATAAACTAAAACTATAAAAAAACATACCGTATTACTTCCATATATTACCTCTACACCTCTCCACTCTCTCACCCTCCCTTCCCCCTCCGCTGTACTTAACCATTCCACCTACGACCCCGCCTCCCTCATCACCTCATAACTGACTATAACATACTTTAACCCTTTGTATCATGTGCAGGTCACATAGAGGTAAATATTCAACTGTTCGCAAAACGTACACTAACACATATCACTCTTACCTCCAACTAAGGAGATTGTAGTGAAACTTTGTCTATATGATAAACCACCAGAATACGGATACGTTTTTCACATTTCACTTCCTCAGAATTGCCTTGTCTTATGTTATCCGCCATGATTGCTCTTTTCTTCTTAAAAAGCACGGGTTATTATAACCCAACTCTAATTTAAAGGCCATGTTCACCTTGTTACAAAATAAGATTGTTCTAGTCTAGATGTACAAGTTGCTTATAGTTACCGTGAACTCTGTTTTTCCATGTTCAATTTCTCAACAAAAATGTATGGAAAAAAAAAACATACTGTATATATATATATATATATATATATATATATATATATATATATATATATACATTATCTCACAAAAGTGAGTACACCCCTCACATTTTTGTAAATATTTTATATCTTTTCATGTGACAACACTGAAGAAATGACACTTTGCTACAATGTAAAGTAAGGTGCATTTCTTCAGCCAATCAAGGCTGTTACAATGCAGTGTTCAGCGCAAACACCCGAATGGGCGCTGTTCGGGGCCGAACTGATGCTTGGCCCGAACAGCTGGCCCAACACTAGAGATAATCACTCTCAGACACCTAGACTGTTGTCTTGCGAGCTGCAAAAACTCTGAACAGGGTGAGACTGGGAGTGCAACTGACAAATTCTGATGGCAACAATGGGATTTGCTGCCGCCATCACAGAGGGCACTAATACCACCTGTACTTTGCCTATGCACACAAAGAAATCTCTGAACTGAAAACATACAGTATATATAGACTGCCATTGCTGACCTCCCATTCTAAAAATGCTAATATTTTTTATTTGATTTTAGCTTAGCCACTTTATGTGTCATTGATCCTTGAACAAGTAGAAAAGGAGTTCTTCATCACAGCCAGAAACCAAGAATTTTCAGAAGGTCAGTAAAGGCAGCCTTAGTGCAGTATAAGTGAGCCTTTGTGCAACTATTATACACTCTTCCTATATCCTTGGTTGGAGCTTTTTTGGATTCTAAATGTGTCTATAAAACACAGCTGCAATCCTGTGAGTTCATGCAAAAATCTTGAATACATATCTATTATTATTAATTTTTTTTAAACATCATTTAAAAAGGAAAGCATAAAAAGTCTCGATCTTGATTTATGCATACACAATTGCATTAGTGAAGCACATAAAGCAAACTATTTTTTTCTCACAGTATTTACCATGCATGGGCAATGTACTGTACATGAACAGGTGCTCATCTGTTACATAATTCACAAGTCAAATTTACACGTCACAAATGTAGTTTGAATGTACTGTATGTATTAGGTGTATACTCCAGGTTCTGAATGCATGCCAGATATGTATGTGCTGACTAGGGTTGAGCAAAACCGAACTGTAAAGTTCAGGTTCGTACCGGACTTTAGGGTTTTTGGTACCCGGACCCGAACCCGAACATCTTACTGTATGTTCGTTGTCGAGTTCGGTGTTCGGCAATTTAATGGCGCATTAAAAAAAGAGGCAGGGCAGCCAATCCACAAGCGTTTAACTGGTGTGCCCTTAGAAGCAATCACAGCCATGCCTACTAATGGCATGGCTGTGATTGGTCAGTGCAGCATGTGACCCAGCCTCTATATAAGCTGGAGTCACATAGCACTGCACGTCACTCTCCTCTATCTAGTGTAGGGAAAGGCTGGGGCTGCTGCTTTGAGGAAGAGAATAGGATAGGAGGACAGAATCTTTATTCTTTAATCAGAACTTCAACTTCAGCGATCTACATAGATTTTGTAGTGAACTAGGGAAAGGCTGCGGCTGCTGCTTTGAGGGAGAGAATAGGAGGAGGACAGAATCTTTATTCTTTAATCAGAACTTCAACTCAGCAATCTACATAGATTTTGTTGTGTGGGTGCAGTGCACAATCTTTTTACCCTGCCCTGATCCCAGTGACAGAGATAAAATACTTTTATCCGTCTGTTAGTTAGGTGGGCAGCGGGGGGGCGGGGGGGGCATTTTATGCAAGCTCAGTGCACCAGCATATTCAGTGTGCATTTTAAGCTATATATAGTAGCTATAATTTTCTGGGTTTTTAAAAACACAGTTTTTGGGCTAAAATCCACAATTTTATAGCCATTGCTTGCCTCATCTGTATGTATAGAATTCAAGTGTTATATACTGTTGTCATATTTTGTAATTAAAAAACACACTTTTTGGGCAAAATACACAATTTTACAGCCCTTGCTTGCTGCATGTGTGATAAAAACAAGCTTGAAATACTGCAATAATTTTCAGGGTTTGAAAAAACACCCATTTTTGTCAATACCCTCCATCTTGGGCCTCTGCCGCATTATTCGCTGTGCATTTTAAGCTATAAATTGCTATAATTTTCTGGGTTTTTAAAAACACCCTTTTTGGGCTACAATCCACAATTTTATACCCCTTGCTTGCTGCATCTGTACGTGTAGAATTCGAGTGTTATATATTGCTGTCATTTTATGTTAGTAAAAAAACGCCCTTTTTGGGCAAAATACACAACATACTGTTGTTCTATTCTGCTATTCAATAAACACCCATTTAGAGCAAAAAATAATAATTTTGCAGCATTTGCTGCATATGTTACTGTGAGATACACCCTTTAGATACTGTTGTTCTATTTTGCTACTCAAAAAACACCCATTTAGGGGAAAAATCTTAAATTGCGGCCTAGTCTGTATCTGTACGTGTGAGATACACCCTTTAGATACTGTTGTTCTATTCTGCTATTCAAAAAACACCCATTTAGGGCAAGATCCTAAATTTGAGAAATATGAGGAGAATGTCAAATAAGGGACGTGGCCCCGGTCGTGGTGCTGCTGGTGTAACTCCTGTTGCAAGGAGAGGGCATGGTCGATCTGTGCCAGCTACACGCACAAGTGAAACACTTTCCTCAGGTGCGAGTAGGTGACAGAACCTGCAGCAGTATTTGGTCAGGCCTAATGCAGCTCTACGAATGTTGAGGCCTGAGCAAGTACAGGCAATAGTAGATTGGGTTGCTGACAGTGCCTCCAGTGCCATCACATTGTCTCCCACCCAGTCTCCTGCTGAAAGATCAGAGTTGGCACCTACAGCCGATGTGCATCCGTCTTTCACCTCACCCCCTTGCAAATCAGCCAAGCAGTCTGAGGCCCAAGTCATGCAGCAGTCTCTTCTGTTTTTGATGACTCTGTTAGCATGGTTTCCCAGGGCCATCCACCTAGCCCTGCCCCAGAAGTGGAAGAGATTGTGTGCACCAATGCCCAACCATTTATGTTTGAAGATGAGTACATGGAAGGACCATCGCAGCACGTCTCAGATGATGATGAAACACAGGTGTCAACTGCTGTGGCTTTCGGAATTGTGCAGACCGACAAGGAGGGCAGGGGTGAAGACTGGGTGGAAGATGATGTGGAGGACAATGTGTTCCTCGACCCCACATGGAAATAACTTCATGCAGGTGACCTGTGTAGTTCAGAGGAAGAGGCGGTGGTTGCACAGAGCCACCAGCATAGCAGAAGAGGGAGCAGAGTGCAAAAGCAGAGCAGTCGTCCCCTAGACAGCAAGGGACTGAGCACACCAAAGCCAGATCCAAGGAGTTCCCCAGTGTGGCAGTTCTTCAGACAATGTGCTGATGACAAGACACTAGTGGTTTGCACGCTGTGCAATCGGAGCCTGAAGCGAGGCATAAACGTTCTCAACCTGAGCACAACCTGCATGACCAGGCATCTAAGTGCTAAGCACGAGCTGCAGTGGAGTAGACACCTCAAAAACCAAATAAAGGTCTCTGGCTCCTCCTGATTCCTATTCTGCAGTCTCGGCCTCTTCATCCACCTCTGTAGTGACAGTGGCACCTGCCACCCAGCAAACAGAGGGTCAGCCAGCAACACCACCACCTGGGTCACCAACCATCTCCACAATGCCCCATGGAAGCGTTCAGCTCTCTGTCTCTCAAACACTGGAGTGGAAGAGGAAGTACCCCCCTACCCACCCACGATCCCTGGCCCTGAATGTCAGCATTTCAAAATTCCTGGCCTTTGAAATGCTGTCATTCTGTCTGGTGGAGACGCAGAGTTTTAAAAGCCTTATGGCAGTGGCTGTCCCACAGTATGCCGTGCCCAGACACCACTACTTTTCCAGGCGAGCCATCCCTTCCCTGCACAACCAAGTGGGGGACAAAATCAGGTGTGCACTGCGCAATGCCATCTGTGGCAAGGTCCACCTAACTACGAATATGTGGACCAGTGGGCACGGTCAGGGACGTTATATCTTCCTAACAGCACAATGGGTAAATGCAGTGGCGGCTGGGCCTGAGGCGGATATCAGTTTGGGGCATGTCCTTCCACCTCTGAGGATTGCAGGGCACTTCAGTTTGCCTCCTGCTGCTAACTCCTCCTACTCCGCTTCCTCATCCTCTACTACCTCCTCATCCGGTCAGCGTAACCCCTTCACCACCAACTTCAGCACAGCCAGGGGTAAAAGACAGCAGCCATTTTTAAAACTTGCCTGTTTGGGGGAAAAACTCCACACCGGAGGAGTTGTGGAGGGGCATTGAACAACAGACTGATGAGTGGTTGGTGCCAGTGAGCCTCAAGCCCGGCCTGTTGGTGTGCGATAATGGGCGAAATCTCGTAGCAGCTCTGGGCATAGCCAGTTAGACGAACATCCCTTGCCTGGCACAAGTGCTGAATTTGGTGGTGCAGAAGTTCCTTAAAAATTACCCCGATATGTCAGAGCTGCTGCAGAAAGTGTGGGCTGTCTGTGCGCACTTTCGGTGTTCTTAACCTGCTGCTGCTCGCCTGTCAGCGCTGCAGCATAACTTTGGCCTTCCCGCTCACCACCTCATATGTGATGTGCCCACAAGGTGGAACACCACCTTGCACATGCTGGCCAGACTGTGTAAGCAGCAGCAGGCGATAATGGAGTGTCAGCTGCAGCATGTACGCGTGAGTCGCTCTGCGGAACAGCACCACTTCACCACCAATAACTGGGCCTCCATGCAAGACCTGTGTGCCCTTTTGCGCTGTTTCAAGTACTCCACCAACATGGCCAGTGCCGATGACGCCGTTCTCAGCGTTACTATCCCACTTCTATGCCTCCTTGAAAAAAAGAATCGGGCGATGATAGAAGAGCATGTGGCACAGGAGGAGGAGGAGGAGGAGAAGGAAGAGGGATCATTTCCAAGGCGTTCAGGGCAGTCATTCACAAGTGGCTCAGAGGGTGGGTTCCTGCACCCAAAAACGCCAAGTACACAATTGTCCAGCAAGGGCACAGTTCTGGAGGATGCCGAGGTGGAGGATGAGGAAGAGGAGATGGAGGAGGAACCATGTTCACAGCAGGGTGGCACCCAGACCAGCTCATGGCCATCACTGGTGTGTGGCTGGGGGGATACAGAGGACACAGACAATACACTTCCCACAGAGGACAGCTTTTCTTTGCCTCTGGATAGCCTGGCACACATGAGCGATTACATGCTGCAGTGTCTCCGCAACGACTGCCGAGTTTCCCACATTATAACTTGTGCTGATTACTGGGTGACCAAGCTGCTGGATCCCCATTACAGGGACAATGTACCATCCTTAATTCCTCACTGGAGTGTGATTGTAAGATGCGTGAGTACAAGCGCACATTGGTAGACGCGCTGCTGGTGACATTCCAAAATGACAGCGGGGGCACAATGGAAGCACAAGGCGAAGGCAGAGGAGGAGGAAGAGGTAGCCAACGCAGCCAGGGCACCACCAGCACCTCAGAAGGCAGGGTTAGCATGCCCGAAATGTGGAAAAGCTTTGTCAACACGCCGCAACAACCAGCACCACCAGCTGATGTGGAACGTCTTAGCAGGAGGCAGCATTTCACCAACATGGTGGAGCAGTATGTATGCACACGCCTAGACTTACTGAATGATGGGTCTGCCCCCTTCAACTTCTGGATCTCCAAATTGGGCATATGGCCTGAGCTTTTACTTTACGCCTTGGAGGTGCTGGCCTGCCCTGCAGCCAGTGTATTATCTGAACGTGTATTTAGCGCGGCAGGGGGCGTTATCACAGACAAGCGCAGCCGCCTATCCAGAGCCAATGTGGACAAGCTCACATTCATTAAAATGAACCAGGCATGGATCCCACAGGACTTGTCCGTACCTTGTACAGAATAGACATGTATAACGGCCTTACCCAGCCATTGTTGTATTTTTGATCTTTCCCACTCTTTTGGGGTGTACCCTAATTAAAAAAAAAAATGAAAAACAAAAACCAGTGTTGGCTACCTCGTCCTCCTCCACCGCCGCCGTTTCCACCTACTCCGCCACATCCACCGCCACCTCCTACTCCATATGGACCTACATCAAGATTATTATTTTTTATTTTTATGTATATTATGTTATTTTAAGTTATTTCCCTATCCACATTTGTTTGCAGAACACTTACCATACTTAACAACATTTTGCTGACATTTGCAGCCCTCTAGCCCTTTCCATGACCTTTTTAGAGCCATTTTAGTGCTCAAAAGTTTGGGTCCCCACTGACTTCAATGGGGTTCGGGTTCGGAGACAAGTTCAGGTTAAGTTCGGGTGCCGAACTTTTTTTTCGAAGTTCGGCCGAACCCGTCGAACCCGAACATCCAGGTGTGCGCTCAACTCTAGTGCTGACATGCTTATAATTAAGATCAGTTCTATCCTGGATACTAAAGGTGACTATAAAAGATTACCAGATGCGAAAATGCCTAAAATGTCTTCTTTTTAAAGGTATATGCCATCTCTATTCAAACCTAGATATGACTAAAATATTTATATTATATATATATATATATATATATATATATATATATATATATATATATATATATATATATATATATATATTCTAAGCAAGTGGTAAACACACTTTACAACAAGCACTCATTCACCTTTGTAGCTATAGACATTGTGGAAAAAAATATTCTTCAAGGCTCACAACAGAGGCTCTGAAATAGTAGCTCATCCCCTTTTGTTTTCTAGGGAGCATAAAATCTAGGCATCCTGCCAGCCCTTTAATGTCTGCAAACACCAGGCATAAACATTTCACTGGTCTCTCTAGCTGTATATATATATATATATATATATATATATATATATATATATATATATATATATACAGTGGGTACGGAAAGTATTCAGACCCCCTTAAATTTTTCACTCTTTGTTATATTGCAGCCATTTGCTAAAATCATTTAAGTTCATTCTTCTTCCTCATGAATGTACACATAGCACCCCATACTGACAGAAAAACACAGAATTGTTGACATTGTTGCAGATTTATTAAAAAAGAAAAACTGAAATATCACATGGTCCTAAGTATTCAGACCCTTTGCTGTGACACTCATATATTTAACTCAGGTGCTTTCCATTTCTTCTGATCATCCTTGAGATGGTTCTACACCTTCATTTGAGTCCAGCTGTGTTTGATTATACTGATTGGACTTGATTAGGAAAGCCACACACCTGTCTATATAAGGCCTTCCAGATCACAATGCATGTCAGAGCAAATGAGAATCATGAGGTCAAAGGAACTGCCTGAAGAGCTCAGAGACAGAATTGTGGCAAGGCACAGATCTGGCCAAGGTTACAAAAAGATTTCTGCTGCACTTAAGGTTCCTAAGAGCACAGTGGCCTCCATAATCCTCAAATGGAAGACGTTTGGGACGACCAGAACCCTTCCTAGAGCTGGCCGTCCGGCCAAACTGAGCTATCGGGGGAGAAGAGCCTTGGTGAGAGAGGTAAAGAAGAACCCAAAGATCACTGTGGCTGAGCTCCAGAGATGCAGTCAGGAGATGGGAGAAAGTTGTAGAAAGTCAACCATCACTGCAGCCCTCCACCAGTCGGGGCTTTATGGCAGAGTGGCCCGACGGAAGCCTCTCCTCAGTGTAAGACACATGAAAGCCCGCATGGAGTTTGCTAAAAAACACCTGAAGGACTCCAAGATGGTGAGAAATAAGATTCTCTGGTCTGATGAGACCAAAATAGAACTTTTTGGCCTTAATTCTAAGCGGTATGTGTGGAGAAAACCAGGCACTGCTCATCACCTGTCCAATACAGTCTCAACAGTGAAGCATGGTGGTGGCAGCATCATGCTGTGGGGGTGTTTTTCAGCTGCAGGGACAGGACGACTGGTTGCAATCGAGGGAAAGATGAATGCGGCCAAGTACAGGGATATCCTGGACAAAAACCTTCTCCAGAGTGCTCTGGACCTCAGACTGGGCCGAAGGTTTACCTTCCAACAAGACAATGACCCTAAGCACACAGCTAAAATAACGAAGGAGTGGCTTCACAACAACTCCGTGACTGTTCTTGAATGGCCCAGCCAGAGCCCTGACTTAAACCCAATTGAGCATCTCTGGAGAGACCTAAAAATGGCTGTCCACCAACGTTTACCATCAAACCTGACAGAACTGGAGAGGATCTGCAAGGAGGAATGGCAGAGGATCCCCAAATCCAGGTGTGAAAGACTTGTTGCATCTTTCCCAAAAAGACTCCTGGCTGTATTAGATCAAAAGGGTGCTTCTACTAAATACTGAGCAAAGGGTCTGAATACTTAGGACCATGTGATATTTCAGTTTTTTCTTTTTTAATAAATCTGCAACAATGTCAACAATTCTGTGTTTTTCTGTCAGTATGGGGTGCTATGTGTACATTCATGAGGAAGAAGAATGAACCTAAATGATTTTAGCAAATGGCTGCAATATAACAAAGAGTGAAAAATTTAAGGGGGTCTGAATACTTTCCGTACCCACTGTATATATATATATATATATATATATATACAGTTAGGTCCATAAATATTGGGAAATGAAACAAACAAGATGTGCTTTACCTGCAGACTTTCAGCTTTAATTTGAGGGTATTTACATCCAAATCAGGTGAACAGTGTAGGAATGACAACAGTTTGTATATTTGCCTCCCACTTTTTAAGGGACCAAAAGTAATGGGACAGATTAACAATCATAAATCAAACTTTCACTTTTTAATACTTGGTTGCAAATCCTTTGCAGTCAATTACAGCCTGAAGTCTGGAACGCATAGACATCACCAGACGCTGGGTTTCATCCCTGGTGATGCTCTGCCAGGCCTCTACTGCAACTGTCTTCAGTTCCTGCTTGTTCTTGGGGCATTTTCCCTTCAGTTTTGTCTTCAGCAAGTGAAATGCATGCTCAATCGGATTCAGGTCAGGTGATTCACTTGGCCATTGCATAACATTCCACTTCTTTCCCTTAAAAAACTCTTTGGTTGCTTTCGCAGTATGCTTCGGGTCATTGCCCATCTGCACTGTGAAGCGCCGTCCAATGAGTTCTGAAGCATTGGGCTGAATATGAGCAGATAATATTGCCCGAAACACTTCAGAATTCATCCTGCTTCTTTTTTTAGCAGTCACATCATCAATAAATACAAGAGAACCAATTCCATTGGCAGCCATACATGCCCACGCCATGACACTACCACCACCATGCTTCACTGATGAGGTGGTATGCTTTGGATCATGAGCAGTTCCTTGCCTTCTCCATACTCTTCTCTTCCCATCACTCTGGTACAAGTTGATCTTGGTCTCATCTGTCCATAGGATGTTGTTCCAGAACTGTGAAGGCTTTTTTAGATGTTGTTTGGCAAACTCTAATCTGGCATTCCTGTTTTTGAGGCTCACCAATGGTTTACATCTTGTGTTGAACCCTCTGTATTCACTCTGGTGAAGTTTTCTCTTGATTGTTGACTTTGACACACATACACCTACCTCCTGGAGAGTGTTCTTGATCTGGCCAACTGTTGTGAAGGGTGTTTTCTTCACCAGGGAAAGAATTCTTCGGTCATCCACCACAGTTGTTTTCCGTGCTCTTCCGGGTCTTTTGGTGTTGCTGAGCTCACCAATGCGTTCTTTCTTTTGAAGGATGTTCCATACAGCTGATTTGGCCACACCTAATGTTTTTGCTATCTCTCTGATGGGTTTATTTTGTTTTTTTCAGCCTAATGATGGCTTGCTTCACTGATGGTGACAGCTCATTGGATCTCATATAGAGAGCTGACAGCAACAGATTCCAAATGCAAATAGCACACTTGAAATGAACTCTGAACCTTTTATCTGCTCCTTGTAAATGGGATAATGAGGGAATAACACACACCTGGCCATGGAACAGCTGAGCAGCCAATTGTCCCATTACCTTTGGTCCCTTAAAAAGTGGGAGGCACATATACAAACTGTTGTAATTCCTACACCGTTCACCTGATTTGGATGTAAATACCCTCAAGTTAAAGCTGAAAGTCTGCAGTTAAATCACATCTTGTTTGTTTCATTTCAAATCCATTGTGGTCGTGTAAAGAGCCAAAAAGATTAGAATTGCGCTGATGTCCCAATATTTATGGACCTGACTGTATATATATATATATACAGTGGTGATCAAAAGTTTGGGCACCCCAGGTAAAAAAATGTATTAATGTGCATAAAGAAGCCAAGGAAAGATGGAAAAATCTCCAAAAGGCATCAAATTACAGATTAGACATTGTTATAAAATGTCAACAAAAGTTAGATTTTATTTCCATCAATGACACTTTCAAAATTACAGAAAACAAAAAAATGGCGTCTGCAAAAGTTTAGGCACCTGCAGACTTTATAGCATGCACTGCCCCCTTTGCAAGGCTGAGAACTGCCAGTGTCATGGATTGTTCTCAATCATCATCTGGGAAGACCAGGTGATGTCGATCTCAAAGGTTTTAAATGCCCAGACTCGTCTGACCTTGCCCCAACAATCAGCACCATGGGATCTTCTAAGCAGTTGCCTAGAAAACTGAAACTGAAAATAGTTGACTCTCACAAAGCTGGAGAAGGCTATAAGAAGAAAGCAAAGCATTTTCAGATGTCAATATCCTCTGTTCGGAATGTAATTAAGAAATGGCAGTCATCAGGAACAGTGGAAGTTAAAGCAAGATCTGGAAGACCAAGACAAATATCAGACAGAACAGCTCACAGGATTGTGAGAAAAACAATTCAAAACCCACGTTTGACTGCCCGATCCCTCCAGAAAGATCTGGCAGACACTGGAGTTGTGGTACACTATTCCACGATAAAGAGATACTTGTACAAATATGGTCTTCATGGAAGAGTCATCAGAAGAAAACCTCTTCTACGTCCTGACCACAAAAATCAGCGTTTGAACTTTGCAAATGAACATATAGACAAGCCTGATGCATTTTGGAAACAAGTTTTGTGGACAGATGAGGTTAAAATTGAACTTTTTGGCCGGAATGAGCAAAGGTACGTTTGGAGAAGAAGGGGCACAGAATTTAATGAAAAGAACCTCTGTCCAACTGTTAAGAATCGGGGTGGATCAATCATGCTTTGGGGTTGTATTGCAGCCAGTGGCACAGGGAACATCTCACAAGTAGAAGGAAAAATGGATTTAATAAAATTTCAGCAAATTTTGGATGGTAACTTGATGCCATCTGTTAAAAAGCTGAAGTTAAAGAGAGGATGGCTTCTACAAATGGATAATGATCCTAAACACACCTTGAAATCCACAGGGGACATTAAGAGGCATAAACTAAAGGTTTTGCCATGGCCTTCACAATCTCCTGACCTCAACATAATTGAAAATCTATGGATAGACCTTAAGAGGGCAGTGCGTGACAGACAGCCCAGAGATCTCAAAGAACTGGAAGACATTTGTAAGGAAGAATGGGCAAACATACCTCAAGTAAGAATTGAAAGACTCTCGGCTGGCTACAAAAAGCGTTTACAAGCTGTGATACTTGCCAAAGGGGGCCGTACAAGATATTAACTCTGCAGGCTGCCCAAACTTTTGCAGACGCCATTTTTTTGTTTTCTGTTATTTTGAAAGTGTAAATGATGGAAATAAAATCTAACTTTTGTTGACATATTATACGAATGTCCAATCTGTAATTTGATGCCTTTTTTCTATCTTTCCTTGGCTTCTTTATGCACATTAATGCAAATTTTTACCTGGGGTACCCAAACTTTCGATCACCACTGTATATCTATATACACTTTTTTTTATTAGTTGTTTAGAATATGTACATACTTTAATGTAAAAAATCTGGACATGAGTGCGCTTTAAATAATCCTCTGCCATAGCAATACATAGTATTAGGGGAAGGGGATGAATTAGGATTTGCATACCAAATTTACGTTGGTATTGTTCTAATAAACATAAAAATATTCAAGTGTCAGATGTAAAGAAACTACAAAAATACTGAAAATTTCCTTTGAAATGCGTAAATGCATTACCAATTACATTAACATGTTAACGCTTATATGTGATTATTGTGATAAACACTTTACAATTAGAAAATGTGCCTAAAAACACTCTCAATGTTCTTTATATTTTAGCTGTGTGTAGTGAGTTGTTGATAGGAAGTGGAATAATAGATTGCACAAATAAGGGAGGGGGGGCAGGTAGAATATTATGCTTTTGTCTGCACACATGTTGTGTAATATTTAATTTATTTTGATGTTTGCATGGTTTACATTGTTTATAAAACTTTAAAAATGCAATCCCTGTATAGCATCTCTAACTTAATTGATTTGTTTAAAATAGGATTATTCAGAAATATGTAGATAACAAAATATGTAGGGTAGAAATAATTGTTAAAACTATTGCATTACCACAAAGTTTGTTTTTTAGGACAAAATTATTCATTTTTCAGGTCATAATAGATTATTTTTCTTACAAAGAGTCAATGAAGTCACTTTTTATCGTTGCTGGTAAAACTACTAAATTACATTTTTGAACAAGTTTAATAGAAAAGTGATTGTGTTTTGCAACCTTTCATGAAGATTAAATTAAGTGTCATAATTATATGCCATTTACATTAAAAATGCATGGCATTGCCATTGATTGAAAATGTTAATTTAGTAATGACAGCACAGTACAGAAGATTATAATTATTTGTGCTTTTATACTGTTCAGATGATGTTTTTCTACCCACTGAAAATCCCTCATCAAAATCGCCATTGTTCAAAGAGAATAGTCTGACGTGGAGGTGTCAAAAAGCAATGAAGGAAAAATGATAAACTAAACCAAAGCAAATTCAAACAAATGGTGGATTATTATTATTATTTTCTCATTTCACTTTAACTGGGTTTCACAACCAGACATAGATTCTGCTTAAGGTAAATGAATCATTTGCTTAGAATCTATGGAACACAGGTCTATCAATATTAATCTGCCTTCTCCTACCCCCAATTGCACTTATGTTGTTGAGTCAAAAAGCACAAAGGATGCAGGAAGCTATTAAAGACGTGGCAGTATTAGAAATCGAACCATAGTGGCTTGTTGTTACGGCACTCTGACATTATTGGTTCTCGTAAACAGTTACATAATGTTCTGTGAAGTCATTTAAGAAGGACTTGTTCTGTAAAGGCTGTTAACTGAAGACAACATCTATGTTTAAAGGGACAGATTCACCACAATAATGTTTAAGCACAGTCAATTATGTTGCAATTATTTCTCTTTCAAAGCTATGCCACTGCATTGTTGTGATGCTATAGTTTTCATTTACTTTTGAAGGAACTTAACATTTTGTTTTTTGTTTTTTTTAACATAAATTGCATGTTTGTAAGGTAAAGAAAATAAATTTAATGCCTAATTGAAGACTTTTGTATTTATTGCTGTAATTCAGCCAGGCTGCATATACATTAATAGATGCTTTTCCTTTAGGGCTTTTTTTGTTTCTAAATGACGCAACAGTAGTTAAAACACCACGCAATGGCAGCATATTTAAGAATGTTGCTCTTGCAAACAATGCAGTGATCTCCAGTGATCCGAAATGCCCACAGTAAAGCCCCGTACACACATACCGATCGTCGTCATACAAACGTCGGCGGACGAAAGATCTGCCGATTGTACGCTTGTTAGTATGGTGCCTCCGACAGATGTCTGCGCACATTCTGCGGACAAGAGTCTTTCTTGCAAACATGAAAATTTTTGTATGCCGACACCAGAACGGACGATTGTTCGCCAGTCAGTACAGAATTCTGCCGACAGACCGCAGATTTGCAAGACTGGGCATGCTCAGAAAAGAAAAAACACAGGGAAAGTTAACCATTACATGACATCACTTCTGCAGTCGGCTGTAGTCGGCGAACAAAATTCTTGGGCAGTCTTTGCACTTTTCAACAGACACCGACATCCCGGGGAGAAAAGACGAACGTTTGTATGCCGACAATCGGTACGTGTGTACGGGGCTTTAGAGTGCTGTTGATTGGAGCAGTGTGCAGGGGAAGTGTTAAGTCACTGAAGACCCATCTCTGCTATTTTTGTAAGTAGAGTGATCCAATTCTTCAATGTACTGCTAACAAGGGCAATTTTAACCCCTGCTTTCTTTCTTTTTACCTATTTCCTTTTCATACATTTTATGTTAATTTTTTTTTTTTGTATATTGGTTTTTGTTATCATGCCTTTTTTATATCATGCCTTTTTCTTTGGCAGGACTAATCCCCTAAAGCGGGGGATCACAATTGGATTAGACATAGATTTTTGTTTGTCTCATTAACACAACTATATTTGCACTTTTTTCAAACAGAAAAAAGCAAACAGAAAAATGAAAGTTTATAAATGCATCAAATATGTGATAAACCAGTCCCAAATAGCGACCAAACATACTGTCTAATAACAGGTGCAAGAGTATATTTAATGGGACTTTAAATACCTCTTCAATACTGTGCCGGATCTCTCCTTCATCCTCTCCGGGCACAGTTTGTTCCCCTTGGGGTGCCGGGGGGGGGAGGGGTGATGTTAAAGGTGTTATGCTTACCAGCGGTTGTTTGTTATGTTGCCATGTTATCAGTGATTGGTTATCTCACTACTATGCCTTTTATATATTTTGGACCCATTTGTAATGCATTGTTTGATTGGTCACTTGGCTGTTTATTCTGTTATATATGTCAAACTTAATAAAAATGAATGAACCATAAATACCTCTTCAATAGACAAATATACACAACAAAATCTGTTAGAAAATTTACATGTCTTTATTACATTCAATTACAGTAAATCCTCATAATAAAAACACATGATGTTTACAAGGACATCAATTCTACCACTTGTCTTCCACTTCAGGGAGTGAAGGATGTATGATATGGTAGTCCTCTGAGATTATGATGTATAGGTCTATGCGTTTCGTGGAATAATCCGCTTCATTTGGGCCTCAAATCTCGTGTGTAACTACTGGAAACTGAAACACTAAAGACAAAAGTACATATAAATTGCATGTATTATAATATACATAGCGTATAACAGTGATTAGATACATATGAATTATAGAAAGCTATCCCCCCTTTTTGTTTTCTCTTCCCCTCCTTCAGGGGATAGCTTTCTATCATTCATATGTAAGTGGAAGAAATGTATAGAGCGCTGCCCTAAATACAGAAAACTTCCATCTGTTAAAACCTGTGATAAGTGTATGAACCAAATAAGTACTAATACTCAACAGTAAATAAGTAATACAAAATACATCAAATATAATTCAACATTATTCTCATAAAAGTCCATAATCCTAAATCTTCATTGTTGTGAAATAAAGTTCCACCGTGCAAAAAAAAAGCCAAAACATATCCAATCACATTTGTATAGGGATAAACAAGCATAGAAACCGGAACAGGAAGTTCACAACGGTGTGCATCTCACCAGTCATCACCTTTAATAATGCCCTGTGGGAGGGGCGAAACATGTCAAGTGATGGCAGTTGGTGATGTAGTTACCGGACTGTTAGATGCATGCCCTTGTGAACTTCCGGTTATGGTTTCTATGCTTGTTTATCCCTATAATCTTGTGAGTGGATATGTTTTAATATATTTGCTTTGAGTAATACATGCAATCATGCGATGTGGATCCTTTTTGCCATATATTTATCAGAGATGTATAGTAACTACGTAGAATTACTTCACTACTGTACTTAAGTACCGAAAGGCGGTATCTGTACTTTCCTAGAGTAGAATTTTTTTCTGCTACTTCCACTTTTACTTCACTACATTTTTTCAATGATTTCAATACTTCTACTCCAATATTTTTTTTTTTTTTTTTGTGCTGCATAGTTACTCGTTACTATTATAAAAATTACCACTGCCAGAACAGTAGATTGCTCAAACATTAGGGTCCGAGTCAAAGAGGAGGACAACAAATACCAGCATACCCTGGATATTCGCATACGCGCATATGACTCCTGTCATTGTGAGTCCATAGCAGCTGGCGAGTGAGCGGGCACATAGAAGGGGGGCAGGATTTGCACCAGATCTGAGTTTTACCCAGTGGTGGGATTCAAAAATTTTAGTAACCAGTTCCGACTTTCAATGCACAGTGACCAGCGTGCCCCCTTTCAATGCAGAATGACCAGCGTGCCCCCTTTCAATGCACAGTGACCAGCATGCCCCATTTCAATGCACAGTGACCAGCGTGCCCCCCTTTCAATGCAGAGAGACCAGCGTGCCCCCTTTTAATGCACAGTGACCAGGGTGCCCCCCTTTCAATGCACAGTGACCAGCGTGCCCCCTTTCAATGCACAGTGACCAGCGTGCCCCCTTTCAATGCAGAGATACCAGCGTGCCCCTTTTCAATGCACAGTGACCAGCGTGCCCCCTTTCAATGCACAGTGACCAGCGTTCCCCCTTTCAATGCACGGAGACCAGCATGCCCCCTTTCAATGCAGAGATCATCGTGCCCCCTTTCAATGCAGAGATCATCGTGCCCCCTTTCAATGCAGAGACCAGAGTGCGGCATGCCCCCTTCAATGCATAGATCATCATTCGTGCCCCCTTCAATGCAGAGATCATCATCCTGCCCCCTTTCAATGCAGAGACCAATGTGCTGTGTGTCCCCTTCAATGAAGAGATCATTGTGCCCCATTCAATGCAGAGATCATCGTGCCCCCTTCAATGCAGAGATCATCATGCCCCTTTCAATGCAGAGATCATCGTGCCCCCTTTCAATGCAGAGATAATCATTTGTGCCCCCTTTCAATGCAGAGACCAGCGTGCTGCATGCCCCCTTCAATGAAGAGATCATTGTGCCCCCTTCAATGCAGAGATCATCATGCCCCCTTTAATGCAGAGATCATTGTGCCCCTTTCAATGTAGAGATCATCATGACCCCTTTAAATGCAGAGACCAGCATGCGGCGTGCCCCCTTCAATGCAGAGATCATCATTCGTGCCTCTGCCCCCTTCAATGCAGAGATCATCATTTGTGCCCCCTTCAATGCAGAGATCATCATTTATGCCCCCTTTCAATGCAGAGACCAGCATGCTGAGTGAACAGCATGCCAACTTGCCAAGCCCCCCCCTGAGACAGGTGCACTTGACTTACCTGTTGTAGCGGCGGCCTCTCCTCTTCAGTCCCCGCGTCTCCTCGAGGAGGAGGATGTATGTGACAATAGCGAATTTTTATTCGCTATTGTCACACAATGGGTGGGCTCGGGGCGCACTGCTCTGCGCCCCGGGTCCACCCTTTCCTACTAGAGCCAAATTTTAATAGGCGGGGAGTTGGGGACTGTCTGGGAGGTGGCGGTGCGGCGACCTGGAGGAGAAAGGGGTGATGTCACTGGTTGCTAGACGCTAAGCGGCTCTAGCCTAGCAACCAGTGCAGCGTGTGGGCTCCAGGCCGCCTCTCTGCAGAGAGAGAGCGCCGACAGAGGACAGAGAGAGCAGCAGAGCGGTCAGCAGATCAGGATGATATACAGATGGTTGGTCAAAACTCACAAGGCGGTTCTGCGAACCTCCAAATATTTAGTAAACGGTTCTGTGGAACCGGTGCGAACCGGCTGAATCCCACCACTGGTTTTACCACACTTGGGCACTTTTTTTGCGCAATGGAATTTTACTTCACAATTATGACGTTTTAGGATTATGGACTTTTATGAGAGTTATGTTGAATTTTATTTGATGTATTTTGGTAATACTTATTTACCATTGCATATTAGTAATTATTTGGTTTATACACTTATCACATGTTTTAACAGAGGGAAGTTTTCCTAATTTAGGGTAGTGCTCTATATATTTCTACCACAATTAAAGGCACAGCACTTAATTAGAGCAGCAACCCAACACAAGCACTTTATTGTTTATATATATATATATATATATATATATATACACACACACATACACCATAAGCACGGGAAAATATATTTATGTGTATACATATGCTGTATATATATATATATATATATTTTTTTTTTTAATGATTTATTTATACACTATGTATCTTATGGCACTTTTCCACTGCAAGTACCGGCTCAGCTCCACTCGTCACTGCTTGGCCCTCGGCACGTTTCAGCACTGTATAGGCTCTACTCGGCTCGGTTTGCTTTTCCACTAAAGTAGTAAGTGGGTGGGATTACAACGATTCTAGTAGCTAGTAGTGCAAACAATCAAGGCTGCATGCAAATGATTGTGGGATATGGTATAGGTACGGCCCGCTTGGAACCCCAACCGAGGTGGTACTGTTTAAGCTAGCCGTACCGAGCCGAACCATGTAGTGGAAAAGCGCCACTGTACCAAACCGTACCGAACCATTCTAACACGTATCATACGGTACCATGCAGTGGAAAAGCGCCAAACCAATCCGTTCCATGCAGTGGAAAAGCGCCATTTTATGACATGCAATTTATATGTACTTTTGTCTTTAGTGTTAATTCAGTGTCCAGTTGTATTTACACATGAGATCTGAGGTCCCGATGAAGTGGCTTCTTCTGCGCAACGCGTCGACCTACACATCATACACTCAGAGGACTACAATATCATATATCCTTCACTTCCCTAAGTGTAAGACAAGTGGTAGAATTGATGTCATTGTAAAAATCATGTATTTTTATTATGAGGTTTTATTTGGATGTTATAAACACATGTATATTTTTTAACAGGTTTTTTTTACGTATATTTGTTCATTGGAGGGGTATTTAAAGTCCCATTATATATACTCTTGCCCTTGTATGATTGTGTTTAGGGATGAAACCCTCCAATGGTATTATTATTGATACAGCACCATCCCCACAAATATAATACAGTCCCATAATGGTGGCTGAAAAAAATTCCTGCAGCTCCAAATCAGGTAGAGGAAAAAGGTCACCACACTGGATTATGTTTAGAGAAAATACAAATGTACTGACAATTGTTGAAGAAATTAGACTTTTCATAAATCCAATGGAAAATTGTGGCAATGAATTTCTGGCTTTAGAGTGTCCTTCTCAGAGTGACAGTGGATACTTTAAAGCTTATGGGCAGACAATGCAGTCTGCAAATCAATAGATACAGCAATTCCTTTACTGCTGATAGAACAATGGAATACAGGGCAAGAAGGTGGCAGTGGTGGTGTGTGTGTGTGTGTGTGGGGGGGGGGGTTGCAATGTAATTTATTAGGGAACTTCACATTTTATAAAAATAAGTAAAATAACTCTTAGGCTTCATGTACATAGGACGTTTGCAAACCTCCTTTGAACGCTGGAACTTGACAGCTAGTTATCAACATTTAAAAATGTCCGTTGTGTCGCATTTGCATGGCGCGTTTAGCGCCATTTGCATTTAGAACCGTTTTTTACAGATAACCTCTGGAGACCTTCTAAATGCCCACAATGCAAGAAAAATATACAAATTTAACTATTTCAGCCATTCTGAGAAGAGTGAGTAGCAGCAGATAGAGCAGTGTGCTTCTAGATGTTTTTTTGTTGTTTTCACGATGGATCCAAGCAAGAGCATGTGTGAGGAAATGCTCCTGATGTTGCTGTTGCTGAGGCTCTGAAGACATACAAAAATGCGAGAGAGGACCAGAGTTCGTCGCTAGTGGACTCATCCATTGATGGCTCAACACATATCTACGGGATACTTTTCAAATATATATGGCCAGCTGCGTCATTATCCTGAGAAATTCTTCAATTTTTATGAGGATGTCTTTTAGCACATTTAATGATCTCATAGAAAGGCTGCAACCTCATCTAACTCACATGGACACCAACATGAGGAAGAGTGTGTCACCAGAGGAACATCTCTTGGTGACTCTCAGGTATGTGTATATATTTGCTCCAAAACAAATGTGCGATGCCTAGCACTTTGCTCCTGCGCTCAGAACCAGGGCCCCCTGACCACTCCTTCAATGGAACTGGCACTTGGCATCCCAAATGGCTAAGGCCTTACTGGCCTTTAAGACCGGGGTAGTCTGAAGATACTGCAACAAAAAGACAAAAAAAGGGTGCACCGGCCTAGTGCATTATCCTTAAAACAGACTTTATTGTTGAAAAGTAAAAAGCGACTACTCACAAACAATGGTATAAACCAGCATATCAAATCCAAACATCAGGAGCAGTCTATGTCAATGTCCACTGTCCTTGACGAATGACGGCTGATGCGTTTTGAGGCTTAGCCTCTTTTTCAGAGCCAATAGGCCATGTCAAGACCACCAGTCTATAAAGCAAAATGACCAATGCCTCATTTGTGGGGTCTTGAAAAACTCCTCCCTCATGGGTGTGGTTCTAATACTGTTGACCCATGCCACACAAACCATTATCATTAGCTCACAGTACTATTGATCCATAGCACTTATATATATATATATATATATATATATATATATATATATATATATATATATTTCATGATCAGATATGCAAACAATACTACTAAAATAATACATGAATTAAAAAATTATTAAATAATTTAAAAATGATTATTACAAACACATACCCAAACAAATCCAAAGAGGTGCTGTCAAAGGGTGTGGTGGTAAGTATAATATTAAGACCATCCTGTACCCTTGGCCCATACTGAAGATCGGGGATGGATGTACTTGTGTCCATATATTAATACTATATACCATGTTGTATTATATAAATAAAAGATGTATAAACAATGTAATCATGGGGAAGGGGCTTCAATGTTCCCTCATGAGCCCCTTTCCCCTTATCGGATCAGTTGACTAGACCATCTAGGGACAACCAAGTAGGGAGGAAAGAAAGCCCAAAAGAGAAAGGAGATAATTAAAAATCACTCTACTATTAAAATATATAACCTTTCCAGTTCTGTATTTATGGACATTACATTGAACCTATTACGAAAAGGGCTCAATTTTGCCCCTGATAGTCAACCTAATTTATTTGAACTATTTGTAGATCTCAACAAATATATTAGAGGCCTCACAATAAAGAGATACTATGCCCCGAAGCAAGGTCCTGATGGAAGACCCAAAAATGTGGAGGCTAAAGCACCTAGCAATAGATGACAAAGCATTATCCATCCTGGAAAGTCTTTTCCAGGAAGGGGGGTGTGAGAACCTTCAATGGAATTTCAAGCGCCAGGTGAGGATAAGGACATGGTTAATACCAATTTTAAACCTAAATCTTCCTTCTTTCTCCATTGGGCCAAGGGCAAATTTATCCCAGCGTTTTATGAAATTGTCCTTGGTGGATTGAATCATATATGTCAAAAGAAAAGTATTAAGGTGCCCAAGCAGAAGCATTGGATAGTAGGCACTGAAGCAGTAACTATGGCAGACACTATCAAAAGTTTAAAGGACAAAGATCAAGTTATCATCAGACAGGTGGATAAGGGTGGCGGTTTGATGATACAGGATAGGTCTGCCTATTTAGTAGGATCCTATAGGTTCCTGGGGGATAAAGAAACTTATGAGATGCTTCCTAAGGACCCTTTCCCCGAGTTTAAACGCTCACTCAAGATACTACTAGATGGTGCATTAGAGGACACAATTATTACTAAAAACGAATATTAGTATTAGAACCACACCCATGAGGGAGGAGTTTTTAAAGGCCCCACAGATGAGACATTGGTTATTTTGCTTTATAAACTGGTGGACCTTGACATAGACTGCTCCTGATGTTTGGATTTGATATGCTGGTTTATACCATTGTGAAAAATGGGTTGGTGCGCTAAACAAAATGTGTAGGACAACAAATATGTTGATATACACTACATAAAAGGTGTGTAAAATGTGACAAAATCAAAATAAACAATTCCAAATAGCTGAAGAGACTAGAATGTCCAAAACTGCGATTCACAACAAAATCAAAGTCCATCAGGTGATAACAAATGAATTGAAGTATCTTGACATGTGGGTGCTTGAAATATGCAAAGGAAGGTGATGTTAAAGTGATAAAGGATCCCACCACCAGCTGACAATCCTGCTTACCAGATAGATATATTTCTCAGGCATTAACTCTATGCGATGGCATGCACAGTTCACCCTGGTGTGACACACAATGGAGCCTCTTACCAGATGCCTCTAATAACTTGCGTATCTGAGATAATTCCCCTGGTTAAATTGGATAATGATGTTGGTATCCTCCTGAGTGTTCCCCAGACTATCAGTTTATTCACTCTTCCAATGATATAGCTCAGCTTGTAGCTCCAGTGCATATCATGTAATGAAACAAATGAACCGCCAGTAGTGTATTATCCTTGGTTTATTAGGAAAACATAGGCAAATGTACTTACAGGAAACAGGTCTTGGTATTGGCATGTAAATGTGGAGCCTTTCAGTATCCTGTGTCCGGCTGCAGCACGGACACCTCGGATGACGTGGGTGGCAGGCGCGACACGCCTCCTCTCCAACGCGTTTCCTCTGAAAAGACTTCTACTGGGATATACCATTGTTTGTGAGTAGTCACTTTTTATTTTTCACTAATAAAGCCTGTATTGAGGATAATGCGCTAGGCCGATGTGCCCTTTTTTTTTTTGTCTTTTTGATGTGTATATATTTCTCTCTCTCTCTCTATCCCTCTCTCTCTCCTCTATCTATCTATCTATCTATCTATCTATCTATCTATCTATCTATCTATCTATCTATCTATCTATCTATCTATCTATCTATCTATCTATCTATCTATCTATCTATCTATCTATCTATCTATCTATCTATCTATCTCTCTATCTCTCTATCTCTCTATCTATCTATCTATCTATCTATCTATCTATCTATCTATCTATCTATCTATCTATCTATCTATCTATCTATCTATCTATCTATCTATCTATCCATCTTTCCCGTGTGTGTGTGTGTGTGTGTGTGTGTGTGTGTGGTGTGTGTGGTGTGTGTGGTGTGTGTGTGTGTGTGTGTGTGTGTGTGTGTGTGTGTGTGTGTTTTTGAAAAACTTAAATTTGTTTATTTTTTTTACTTTTTTAGATACATTATTTTAATTGTAAATTTAATTTACCTTTTTATTACATTTTTTAAATTTGTAATTTTTTTGTTGATATTAATGTTTTTTTTTTTTATACACTATTAATGTAGTGATGATCTTTTTCTAATTTTAAGGTTTCTGGCCACATGCCAATCATTTGCATCCCTACACCACAAATTTCTGATGGGTGTTGCAACAGTTGCAAAAGTGGCACATGAAACCTGCTTTGCAATGTGGGAGGAGCTACATAATGATGTAATGCCAGTGCCAACAGAACAGATACGGGAAGAAGTGATCTGGTTCACTGTATTTTAATTATAAGAAATATTTTTCAATTGTACTTCTGGGATTGGTGGATGCTCACTCACGCTTCAAATGTGTGGATGTTGGAGCCTATGGGGGTCAGGGGGATTCTAAAGCTTTTTGTGAATCAGCCATGGGGCCATAGGTACTGTGTTCCTGGAGGTTAAGTGCTGCTGGGGAACACCATTTAGGGACCGTGATGAACAATGGCTGAACTTCCTGTTTGGCTGTGATCCTCCGGGAAACAGTAGCCTGTGTGCTTCCGCCTGGAACAGCTATGCAGCATGGTGAAGGCCGAGACTCTTTGCGCCTCAAGAGACGAAATTACAAAACTGTAAATATCATAGCACTGTCTCTCACTCTCACCAGAAAGCTGCTCCAATTTAAAAAAAAAAAAGGCTTTTGCAGAAGGTAGTTCTGCCATTGTTCATATCCAGGAACACACCATTTCAGTTGCGTGCCTGCGCATTTCTTCTTTTAATTGGAGTATTCGTTCCTCTGCCAAAAAAATGTCAGGTTCCCTCTCACACTGCTGATGTCCCCTACTACGTGGAGAGGAGTTGACAGTACAACCAGGCTACAAAGAAATAAAAACAACAATATTACTATTGGGAATGGAGTAAAATGTAAAGGTAAATAGATGGATATACAGTATGTGGCTATACAGAAATAATAAAGGGAGATAGATAGAGATTTATAAAGTGATCAATAATTGTTAAAATGTATATACTTAGTGCAGAGCAACGTCTCAGCCTATAAACTCAGAAATGAAGGAGAATGGGGTAGTAGTGGCCATGGGAGTGAAGGTACTGGGCCCCTTCTTGATTGGGTTTTCTAAGGGCTCTAACGTGACAACCAAATGTTGACTCTCATCGTCTTCTGCAATATTAGATGTTGTTCTTTTAATAAAAGAAAAACATAAAATAAACATTACTTACTTACATACAACTTTTTGGCATAATAATCTATAATTTTTTTTTTATAAATTAAAAAAAAAATACAGCTTATAATTTATATTTTTTATTTTTTTAAATAATGACTTAAATAATGTAAAAAATAGATAGATAGATAGATAGATAGATAGATAGATAGATAGATAGATAGATAGATAGATAGATAGATAGATAGATAGATAGATATCGTATATTTGGATATATAGGTGTGTGTGTGTGTGTGTGTGTGTGTGTGTGTGTGTGTGTGTGTGTGATTAGATAGAATAAATTATCATATAAAATAAATATAGAAACAAAATATGCCAAAAAAAAAAAAATTAAGAAATGTTCATAAAGATATAACTCTTCAAAGCCAAAAACTCAACAAAAAAACTTCAAACTGCCGTTATATAAAAACAAAACGTATGTTTTGGAAGCTAAGGAACCTCTCAAGAAAGCTAGCTCTGCAGATAGTGGATGCGCTTTATGGGTTGCCGGAGCTCCACTTCACTGGGCCTCCTTATCTCTTTAAACCACTTCTGGACCGAAAGGTTTTACCCTCTTAAAAACCAGGCCATTTTTTGCGATACGGCACTGCGTTACTTTAACTGACAATTGCATGGTTGTGCGACGCTGTACCCAAATAAAATTGATGTCCTTTTTTCCACATATAGAGCTTTCTTTTGGTGGTATTTGATCACCTGTGCGATTTTTATTTTTTGCACTATAAGCAAAAAAGTGCGACAATTCTGAAAGAAAAAAATATATTTTTCACTTTCTGCTATAAAACATTCCCACCACTAGCTGTCTCACAAAGTGACGTACAGGTGCGTAGTTTCGTGGGACACAGCCGACCTGTATAAGTACGGCGGCTGGTTGGCAAGTGGTTAATCCTGTCCTGAAAGGACTTCCACCATGTCTGCAGTGAACGGACGGTGAAAAAATCAAGAGTTATCAAAAAGTTAAACCATAGTTACATAACTATTAAATTAAGCAAACATTTGTACTTACCTCGATTTTTCTTCAGCTGTTTAGAAAGATTCTCCCAGTGAGGGGTCAAGGATTCCACTATGTCTTCCCAACAAATGCTGTTTACAATACGGTATACATACAGCTCATGAGACTTGTCCCACAGCTGTGGATGTTGCTGAACAGCTGCAATGAGCTGTGACTGTGTAACATCTCTGGACATCTGGATTTGTGTGACCTTCCGCTACTCAAAACATGTCTGCTGATGTTGGCAGATCACTGCCCTCTATTTCCAAGCCCGGGGGAGGGCAAGGTGTGGACAAGTTCACAAGTTGGCTGAAGGGTGGGTCAGTCTCCTAGGTCAGTGGTCCTCAACCCTGGTCCTCAGGGCACACTAACAGGCCAGGTTTGCAAGATAACTGAAATACATCCCAGGTGATATAATTTGCTGCTAAGTGATTGCAGTACTCTAGTCTGCATCTGCCCAAGGTAATACTTAAAATCTGGCCTGTTAGTGGGCCCTGAGGACCGGAGTTAAGGACCACTGTCCTAGGTAACCTGTGGTGTGGAACTTTGCCTCAAGCTAGCTGGAAAACATCACATGTTGGGTCACAAAGAACTGCAAATAGCCAGACATTAATTACATTGATGTAATTATATTTGCTGATGTAGAAAGGGTCTCAAGCTCAATGGGGGGGGGGGGGACATCAGGTTCTAGTCTCAAAAGGTTGAATAAACAAGTTGGGTCAAAATGAATCTGGCGCACCTGCCAGTCAACCAGTCAATGAACATAGACATTGGATGTGATTTGCACAGCATTGCTATGCAGATGTCTGTGTGATGCAAATTCAGCCAAACAGTTTTTTATGGCTGAACTCACATTGCATTCGCACAAAAGTGCTGCAGTAAATCTTTTTTTTTTTCTGTTCACACCCATGGGATCCGATTCCTGTCCACATTCACAGTTTGCACTGCAATCTGCGAGCCGATCTGGGTGTGGAGCCTGGTTTCACACTATTGTGATGTGTGAAACAGTGCAATTCCAGTGCGGGTTCCCACATTGTATCTCCCTTGCCAGCAGTTCACACTGTCCTCTGCGAATCAATGAGGGTGTCAATAGAAAGTTAATGACATCCCAGATCCGTTCACAGATCGTAGTGCAAACTGTGAATTCAGACAGGAATCAATGCGATGTCTGTGTTCGCAATAGTCACTGTTGGGGTCATTGGGTTATGATCTCAAAGGTTAGGATCTCAATCGACAAGTAACTGCTAGTCAGGAATTGTATTGCATAATTAGCTGATGAGGGGAATATTACATGGTGGGTCAAGCTTGCAGGCAAAAACATGTGGTGAAAAGTGTGTTTGGTGTTTTTTCATAATTTTCCATGTTCAAAAATGATCCAAAAATGTTTTCCCTTTAAAACGCTTATAAACGTAAAGGCGTCCAAACGCGGGTTAACGCATTTAGATGCATATGGTGTTTGAAATGCCCGTGAACACACATCCTGAACGTAAAAATTTGCTTTAAAAAAAACAACACTAACCTAGACTGCCTCTAAATGACTGTAAACCACTCAGTGTACATGGAGAAATAAGATAACATGGAGGAGAGATTCAGGGGCTGCTTACAAAAAACGCCCAACTGCTCCTAAACGTTCATTTACCAGCAGCAGTGTACATAAGGCCTTAGACAGCCACTTATAGTGCATCCTACCCAGAAGCAAGCATTGCACCTCCAGAGGTTTCTGCCCAGCACAGATACTGACATTTACTCTGATTGTAGGTAACAGGAAGGAAGTGCATTCAATTTCCAGAAATTTTTATATGCTGCACCACAAGTCTGTGAGTGATTTTTAACCACTTTAGGACTGCTCACTGTGCTGCTACTGCGGCACAGTGGCAGCCCTGTGTCCAGTGACCTACGTCGCTGGACTCCTAGCTGTCTCAGCGGCAAGCACGCGTCGCCAGAGGTGCGTTTAGACACAGCGGGAGTCGGGCCGGAGGAGGAGAGGCGGTGGTCACCACCTCTTTTCCCCGATCGTCTGGCAAAGAGTGAGAAAATCCGCCGACAGACAGGAGGAGATCACAGGATTCAGCATAGCTGAACCTGCGATCTGTGTCTGTGTCACAGAACCCCCTCCCCCCACACATGTCAGTAAGCATGAGGCATACATTTAAGCCCTTGATCATCAACAGTGTTAACCCCTTCCCTGCCAGTGTCATTATTACAGTAACAGTGCATATTTTTAGCACTGATTACTGTAGTAATGTCACTGGTCATCCCAAAAGTGTCAACAATGTCAGTTAGAGGTCCGATCTGTCCACCGCAATGTTGCAGTCCCACAAAAAAAATTGCAGATCACCGCCATTACTAGTAAACAAAAAAAAAAATAACAAATCTTTCCCGTAGTTAGTAAACGCAATAACTTTTGCGCAAACCAATCAAAATACGCCTAATATGATTTTTTTCATCAAAAATATGTAGCAGAAAACAAATTGGCCTAAAATGTTAAAAAAATTTGATTTATAAAAATTTTTTTTGGGGAATTTTTCAAAATTGTCGCTCTTTTTTTCAAAAATTAAAAATTGCACAGGTGATCAAATACCACCAAAAGAAAGCTCTATTTGTGGGGGGAAAAAAAGGATGTAAATTTAATTTGGGAACAGCGTCGCACGACTGCACAATTGTCCATTAAAGTAACGCAGTGCCGAATCGAAAAAATGGCCTGGCCAGGAAGAGGGTAAAATCTTCCAGGTCTTAAAGTGGATAAAAATATGCTCATTGGGTTTTTTCTTTTTTTCAAAGACATGTAGCTAAATACATTTTGGCCTAAATATATGACAAAAAATTGAGTATATTGGATATTTTTTAACTGTCAAATTAGAAAATGTCAATTTTTCGCAAAATTTTTGTTCTTTTTTTTATTAATGACGCAAATAATAAAAAGCGCAGAGGTGATAAGTACCACCAAAAGAAAGCTCTGTTTGTGGGGAAAAAAGGACGTAAATTACATTTGGGTACAGCATTGCATGACCACGCAATTGTCAGTTAAATTTGCACAGTGCCAAGTTGAAAAAAGTGGCCTGGTCATTGAGCAGCCAAATCTTCCAGGGCTAAAGTGGTTAAACATTTAAATTGCACCTTTCTTTTGAAATTGACAAAACTGAAGGTACACAAAACTGTAGATAAAAAACATTTTACTCTAAAAATCCAGAGGTTACCATTTTTCACTTACAGCTTTCAGAATTTTAAAAGACCCCTCAAACCAGACATTTTCTGAAAGCACATGACCTGTAGAATAAAAAAATGCTGCAGATTTATTGGACCCCGCAATAATTGCGCAAACATTCATCATATCGCTATTAATAAGTGAGGTCCATTCAAGCAGGTGAGACAAGACACCCATAGGTGAGGTGAAGGGCAATATGGTGATCAGAGGCAATTACTGAAGAGTTTCTGGTGTATGGGACTGCACTCCTTTTTTTCATGGTCATTGAATCATTTATTGATGGTTTATATATATATATTTAAAAGAAAAGATGGACTCATGTTATTCATTTATTAAACATAGATGATTTTTACACTGTTTTCAGATATTTATTTATACACTATAATTTGAATGCATTTTATTGAAGGAGAGTGCTGCACTTTTTTGTGACTATATATATTTTTAGCATTTTGTAGAGGTGGTTTGATGCATAGTGGTGCTAGCTGTTCCTATAGCATATACAATAGAGTTGAGTAATAGGTGGTTAATACACAGGGATAGCGCGTACGATTTTTTTCACATTTATATATACTTTACCATATACTGTATTGTAGCAAAAAACTGATTATATAACTTAACAGCTTTAAAATGTACTGCTGATATACAGTATAGTCATGTTAATTTACAATATTTTCTCCATCATTAAAAATACAATTATATGCAGGATTTTCTTAGCTATTGAATTATATATTGTTTTTCAATGATACTAGTTTATGATTTAGAAAAAATAAAATTGCTTTAATTTAAAATATACCTTAGCAAGCAAGGGCACATTAGTATATTCATTTAAACCTTTATTTAAACCTGCCTACTTTAAGTGCACTTTTAAATTATGACCTGGGTAATTGTAAGTATTTTTTAAGTATATATTTGGAGTTATTTTTCATCTTGTGTGATGGCTTCAGGTGTTCTTTTTATGTATATTTTACAATAAATTCACCCTGTGCAGAATTTAAATAACATGCTGAGGAATTTAAGCGTTTATCCTGTTAGGACTTGCATCAAATATTTTTTTGTCTAGCTTAGTCAGATTTTTTTCTTTTTTCTCTGTCACAAATGTATAAATCTAGTTCAAGAAAAAAAACGATGCCATCAGCAGTAGTTCATTTTAATGATGGGCATTTTATAATCTCTCACAAATTGTTATCTGTGCAGGTACTGATAGTCTCAATGTGAGTTCTCTTGAACAGTTATATATAATAGAAAAAAGAGTGTTACTATCAGATAAATTAATAGCTTCATGCTTAGAAATTGTGTAATTTATTCAGTTTTATTAGAAATTAATAAATCTGCTCCATCTAGTAATAAATTATGCAAAATGATCTCTACTATATAGTAGAGCCCAGAAGCTTTGCAACATGACTGTTCTGACAATTCTGAAAAAATTCCATTTTTTATAAATAAGAAAAGAAACTTGAAAGGAATGTGCTTAGTTATCAGTGCAACAATGCATGTTCATTTGGATTGGAGGAGCTCAAAACAAAAGGGCAGCTTTCACCAATAAGCTGTCTGCAGTAAGTCAAATATGGCTTTTTACTCCCTGTGGCATTGTCACTGACAGCCTCTCAGTCAGTGTTCTGTACCTGTTTGCATGAAGAACTTCAGTTCCCATAAGCATGAATGTGGAGATATGCAACATTATTGCAAGTCAAATATCTATTGTTATTACTGAGAGTGACATTTTTCTGCACTTATCACAGTTTACTGCTATAAGTAATTGACATTTATAGCTGTCAAGAGTAAATACTTATTTGTGAATCTATCACAAATACATTTTTTGTAAATCCTAATCTTACTTGGGGATCCAATAAGTAACCGCACTCCTGTTGCCCACTGAAAGCATCAAACCAAACCAAAGCTTTAAATGTAACTGTCTGTCTCTGTGTTGGATTCTGTTTCTGATTCGAATTATGAGTCAGTGTTAAGTAGTGGGATACTAACATAATCAGAGGAGGAGGAAACTGTGCCCACCAAATAAAGGAGTTCTGGTGAGGAGCAGAATACCACAAGCAGTGCATCTATCTGTAGCATAGTGGAATCCACAAGAAATGGAGTACCTCTGCAAGAAACGCCAAGTACTAGTGGCATGTCACATCAGCCCCAAAGGGTTAGGACCCATACCAGTCTACCATATGCACTTCAAAACCCTCTATAGCTTCCCCTTTACTCAGGAGCAGCTAACGTCCCCCCTTTTCCTGCCCAGCCAGGTGTTAAGTTCAACATGGAAAATCTTTTTAATTTAATTTTCAGGTATGACTTATTACATTCAGTTGTGGACCAGTGCTCTATGCTCAACAATTTATTGCCAACAACCCAACTTCATATTATGCCTGTTCCTATGAATGGAAACTGTTAACAGTGGAAGAATTTAAAATCTTTTTGGGCCTCACATTTAATATAGGACTCAAAAAAAAAAAAAGAGTTACGCTTTTACTGGTTCACCCACCCCCATCCATCACATGCCAATGTATTCATCCATTATGCCAAGAAAAAGAAATGTATTGATCATGCGGTTCCTCCATTACAGTGATAGCACCCAGTGCCCTCCCTGAAATGTCCCAGCATAAGAAAAATGATATAAAATTTGTCCACTTCCTAAGTTTTTTTTTTTTTTATTAACTTGTCCACTTCACTGGCAGGCTGAGCTTCAAGCAATTCATCCCCAGCAAAAGGGCCCAATATAGGGTGAAACTCCACAAGGTATTCAACAGAGCCACAGGGTACACCTATGCCTTCTGCATGTACAAAGGAAAGGACACCCAGCTGCATCCCCCTGACTGCCCAATCTATATTGGATGAAGTGGAAAAGTAGTTTTCCACTCCTCATAAAGGGTTATCATCTCTATGTTGATAATTATTGCCCCTTTTCCAGAATCTTCATCAGAAGAAAACACTAGCATGTGACACCATGAGAGCTAGTAGGAAGGACTTCCCACAAGAGCAGAGTCGGTGAGTTTGCGGAACGAAGAAATGTTGGCTATGAAGTGGAGGGACAAAAGTGACATCTACATGCTTTCTTCAATTCACAATAACATCTATGTGCAAATCACTGAAAGGAATTGCCCAATTCAGAAACCAAAATGTGTGCAGGAATACAATATGTTCATGGGGGAAGTCGACTTTAATAATCAGATGATCCAACCCTACCTTGCAACAAGAAGAATGTGCCATTGGTACAGTAAAGTCTCGATTTATCTTTTGGCAATATATCATTTATATGTGATCTACTGAAGATCCACTGAGAGACTCATATGCTTTCTAAGCTATCAGAACGAAATTGTCACTGCCCTTGTGTACCCCGGTGGCCCACCAGAAAGCATTCACTCAGATGTAGTAAGCAGACTCCACAAACACCATTATCCCAAAAAAGTCCCTCCCAGAGAAACAGGACAAGACATAAAAAAAAATGTTGGGTGTGCTCCAGAGGGAGAGTTAGACGAAGCCCCAGTTATTAATGTCCTGAGTGCCCTTCCCAACCAGACCTCTGTTATGGTGACTGTTTCTGCCGTTACCATACTGCTCTACAATATTAGTATGGTGAATGTAATTCTGAATTCCTGCCATTTGCCTACACACTCTTTATGCCTCTGCCTGCTCCTGAATTGACCCTAGCCTGTTATTTGACCATGCCACTCCCTGCCTGTCAGAGAACAGTCCATAAAGAACTGGAGCTTCTGCTAATGCCAGCATCACAGATTGGCACATAGCACACAATGCGTGACAGAATCTGGCACCCAGTAGCCTATTTAAAGCCAGCAGCATCATCCACTGGCTGCTGGATGATCTTCAGCTCCCCTGTGTGCTCCAGAGTTCCTGTTCCTGCTATTATTGGATGTCCCGTTACCTACTCGGCTTGCCTTTGACCTGTCTTATCGCCATTTCTGGGTTTGACCCTTGGCTTTTTCCAGTGACTCCGCTTCTGCATGCTGATCCGTGTATGACCTGTGGCTTGTTTTTCTGAATCCACTGATGTTTGATTATCAGTGTATGACCCCGGCTGACTCCTGACACTGCTTGCTGCCTTACTCCTGGCTGATATTTCATGCATGACTTATGGCCTGTCTCCTGGTTTTCACTTCTGCCAAGTCTCACCTGGTATTCCTGAGGCACTCCTGCCCAACAGTGCATCCTGCTCATCAGCCTCTATCCAGTGGACATATTTTTATCACCTTAGCCTGTTGCAGCTGGCAACCCCTGCTTCTCTGTGCATAGTACACCCTGTTACCATCTTCAGAGGTGCTCTGCACTTAGCCGCAAGGGAAGCCCTCCCAGCAGTTCAGCCTCCAACCAGGTACGTGACACTGTCGCCTAAACTGACCATGCCTCTGCCTGCTCCTGAACTGATCCTAGCCTGTTCTTCAACCATGCCTCTGCCTGCTGCCTAAACTGACCGTGCCTCTGTCTGGACTGGGAACTGACACTGGCCTGTTATTTGAACATGCTTCTGCCTGCCGCCTAATCTGGCCATACCTCTGCCTGCTCTGGAACAGACCCTGGCCTGTTTATTGATAATGCCTCTGCTTGCCACTTGAACTATTGACCACATTTCTGCCTGCCACCTGAACTGACCTCTGCCAATTAATTAAACCATGTTTTTTTGCCTGCCGCTTGGACTAATCTTTTGCCCTGCTACTGTAGTCGTGAGATTCAGGATAACACAGGGGTCTTACATACGTGAGGGGCTTTAGAATAACTTTTCTCAGTGGAGAGAACTACATTTTTGGATTTCTCCAGGTGTTGTAATGCCTGGATTAGGGTCAGGTGATCGTAGGCTTCAAAGAGATTTGGGTGGGAAGAAGTCTCTTCCCCTATGCCCACGTCTTACCTGACCGAAGCCCTAAGCCTGATATTTCCACCTGCTGCCAACTTATGCTGGCCTGTTAATTATTCATGCCTCTACCTGCCACCTGAATTGATGACACCTCTGCTTGCTACCTGTACTGACTGTTCCTACCTAATACCAGGATCAATACTTTGGCTTTGCTGGCCATGTCTCTGCCTGCTACCTGCTCAACTCTTTTGACAATTGCTGACTACATCTCTGCCTGCTGCCTGGACCAATGCTTTGGCTGTGATGACAATATATCTACTTGCTGCCTGTACTGACTATAGACCACATCCCTGCATCTGCCTTGACCAATGCTCTCCTCTGTGAACAACTGCACTTCAAAAAACACAGGTAATCTTTTGTTTCCTGTTTATCAGCAGAATGTATTTTGGGGTATAATTCTTGGTATGTACATGCTATGTGTTAGGAATATGAGGGGCCTTCAAAAATGTGACAGGTAGTCTCGTAAATATTAATTGTGTAATTCATGGCCCTAGAACACCTGGCGGTGCTCCTTGGATGCTGGGCCTCTCTATGTGGATAGGCTGTGAAAAAGTCTCACACATATCGTCATACTCGGAAGGAGAAGTAAAGTGTATTTTGGGGTGTAATTATTGGTATATACATAGAAATATCTTATAAATTGACAACTTTATGAAAAAAATATGTTTTCATTTTCTTTTCTAGGTTTTCTGAAAACCTGTGGAAAAAAATTACATGTTCAAAAGAGTCATTATGCCTCATAAAAAAAACCTCAGGTTTTCTTCCAGAATGGTCCTGTATTTGGCTCCATCCATCTTCCCATCAATTTTAACCATCTTCCCTGTCCCTGCTGAAGAAAAGCAGGCCCAAACCATGATGCTGCCACCACCATGTTTGACAGTGGGGATGGTGTGTTCAGGGTGATGAGCTGTGTTGCTTTTACGCCAAACATAACGTTTTGCATTGTTGCCAAAAAGTTCGATTTTGGTTTCATCTGACCAGAGCACCTTCTTCCACATGTTTGTTGTGTCTCCCAGGTGGCTTGTGGCAAACTTTAAACAACACTTTTTATGGATATCTTTAAGAAATGGCTTTCTTCTTGCCACTCTTCCATAAAGGCCAGATTTGTGCAGTATACGACTTATTGTTGTCCTATGGACAGAGTCCCCCGCTCATTCACTAGGAAGCCCACGCGTGTGACCGGCGGACCCGATGTCCGCCGGTCACTCGCGATTGTAGGGGTGGAGAGGGAGAAAGGCAGGCGGCTAATGTAAACAAAGCCGCCTGTCATTCTTCCCTGTGTAAAAGCACAGATCATATGTTCCTGCTATGTAGGACCGTTGATCTGTGCTTTTACACACACAGCCACATCCAATCACAGTAAGAATCATGCCCTTAGGGACACACTTAGCCCCTCTCTCTCCAATAAAGTTAACCCCTTCCCTCCCAGTGTCATTTTTACAGTAACAGTGCATATGTATAGCACTGATTACTGTAGTAATGTCACTGATACCCCCAAAAGTGTCAAAAATGTCAGTCTAGGGTCCGATCTGTCCGCTGCAATGTTGCAGTCCCACAAAAAAAATCGCAGATCGCCACCATTACTCGTTAAAAAAAAAACAATAAAAATGACAAAAATCTATCCCTTAGTTAGTAAACGCAATAACTTTTGCGCAAACCAATCAAAATACGCTTTTTGTGATTTTTTTTTACCAAACATATGTATCAGAAAACAAATTGGCCTAAAATGTTAAAAAAGTTTGATTTCTACATTTTTTTTTTTGGGGGGGGGGGGGAATTTCATATAAAAAAATGTGAAAAATATTATTTTTGCAAAATTGTCGCTCTTTTTTTGTTTATAGCGCATGATCAAAAAATCGCACAGGTGATCAAATACCACCAAAAGAAAGCTCTGTTTGTGGGGAAAAAAAAGGACGTCGATTTCATTTGGGTACATCGTCGCACGACCGCGCAATTGTCCGTTAAATTCATGCAGTGCCGAATCGCAAAATATGCCCTGGTCAGGAAGGGGGTAAAATCTTCCAGGGCTTAAGTGGTTAAGGAAGCAGTGCATTCCTGCAACAGCAGAGTTGTGTTAAGTACCCTTCCCCCATCCATGAACAAAGCTATTATTGCTGTTTAAACTAGGGAAGGATAAATATTGGATGGCATCCTATCACCCCCATATCACTGTTAACATCAGATTTAAAGGCATTAGAAAGAATTGTATTGACTCACTTGGCACAAGTTATACAGGAGCTGGTACATGGAGAGCAGTCTGGCTTAAGTCCTACAAGATCTACAGCTGCAAACATAAGGCAACTTTTTATAAGTATGAAAATACCCACTTACTAGAAATTGAATGGTTCTATCCTTCTTCATCCGACTTCATGGCGGCGGTACACCTGGGGACACCATATTATATGAGGAGGGAGACAAGCCCCTTAACAGGGGCTTTACCAATTTCTCCTCACCTGCCAGTGTAGGTGCATCTAACCATTTTAAGGTTCAGGGTCTCTTAGGACACCTGATAGATGACATCTTTGTGAGATATGCTCTAATGTTATATATAGACGATATCTAACATATGAGTATATTACCTGTTATATACTCCCTCTCTCCAACATACTAAGAACTGTTTTTTCCCCATGAAATTGAAAACGCAGCTGAATAAATACATTCTCTGGAATTGACCATTCCTACTAATTTTTCCTCTCCTGCTATTTGACTATATAGAGTCACCTGATGACTAGGCACACTCAGTGACCTTTTTCTACTGGGCTTGGTTGACTTTCTGTTCAACTAGTAAAAACCCTCTACTCCAATTTGATATGAGGCTTATTCTGTTGATTGCCAGCTTTGTTTAAGAAGACATTTCATAGTGTATCCCACAAGGTTCCCCTTGTCTTCGCGCCCTCTATGTCCGCCCCTGAGGCAAATGCTACACTTCTTGAGCAGAAATTTCTGATGCAAATCGGTCCTTAAGAAGCACGCTGCGAAACGCGTAGACCCATTGATCAGATATGACATTGTAATGTTTCATTGACCAGATACAATATTGTGTATAGTTTAGTATTCCATTCACAGTCCTTCCACTGGTCCTTTTGAACCATCTGGAACAGTGACTGTCCTGGGTTACTATTTTAGCACTGCTTGTTTTTTGTTTTTTCTTTGTGTATGTTTTTTGAATGAGGAATGTCTGTTTTCTCCTCACTCTTTTAATAACTTTTTCTTTGTAATAAACTATACATTTTATTCTTTGTGAGTCGTGTCGATACATTCTACGAGGTGCCCTAGAAAGTCCAGTCTTCTCTTTTATGAAATCATGTGATTGGTGGTTTCAGTCATATGTTTTCATATGTTTTTTCTTTTGGTTCTATCCTTAGATACTCCTGAAGCATTTTATAGCATTGAATGGTCATACGTCTTGACCCAAAGAAACGCCTGAAAAGGATACGCTCAGGTGTAAATAGATCCTCTAGGATTTGCCACAGCATATCCCAGTCTACACTTCACAAGTAAAAATAGTATCTTTATTCACTTACTTGGGTGTAAGCGTTATTCCCAATATCCAGGAACATTTAGACTGTATTACGCTGTAACTCCCTTACTATAACAATTTAAATAGAAATGTAGGCTGACTCTCTTAGTTATACACAGAGTTAACCTTATCAAGATGATATGGGCCCCTTTAACTCATAAATTCTACATATTTTTCCAATCTGGAGAAACCCAGAAATTTTGGTATTTGATATGGGAAAAAAACAGGCTGGAATAACAATATCAACCTCACAGTTATCAAAGGAAGCTGGTGGCCTACCAATGCCTAATGCTAAACTGTACTTCTTAGCAGCACGGGTACAACACCTGGCTGGATTGGGGATATGAGGACTCTGATGACTCTATCTGCAAACTCCTAAACTTTGGAACTGTGCCAACTCCTATCATAGCACACCTAGAAGCAGGTATATTTGCTAAGATGTTGCAATACCCCACTTTCCTCCTCATAGAGAAAACATGGTCAATCATGAAACAGTTAATTATTCATTAATAATAATTAACATTTAACCCCTTGCCAATCGCCCCATGTTCATTTACTATGGGGCGGTGGCAACTGTGCACAGAATCACGTACATGTACATTATTCTGGTTTTCCGGGTCTAGGGTGTGCACACAGCGTGCACAGCGGGAGCCAATCAGCTGGTCCGGCGGACCTGATGTCCCCCGGGTCCCGCCGATTGTTCGGGGGTCTGCCTATATAAACAAGGCAGATCCCTGTTCTGTTAGAAGGGAAGATAGAGATCCTGTGTTTCTGCTAAGCAGGAACGTGGATTTCTCTCTTCCCACAGGTAAAGCAACCCCCACACAGTTAACAAGCACTCCTTAGGAACACATTTAAACTTTTGATCACCTGTGATCTTAACATCTTCCCTGCCAGTGTCATTAGTACAGTGACAGTGCATATTTTTAGCACTGATCACTGTATTGGTGTCATTGGTCCCCAAAAAAGTGTCAAAAGTGTTACTTAGTGTCCGATTTGTCCGCATCATTTGTCATCATTGCTAGTAAAATAAATAAATAAATTAAAATTCTATAAAGATATCCCATAGTTTGTAGATGCTATAACTTTTGCACAATCTTTTTGCAATCGCAAAATTTGGATTTTTTTTTTACATTTTTTTATTTGATATGTTTTATAGCAAAAAATAATATAATATTGTTTTTTTTTTTTTTTTTTAATTGTCAGTCTTTTACATAAAAACCACAGAGGTGATCAAATACCACCAAAAGAAAGCTCTATTTTTGGGAAAAAGGACATCAATTTTATTTAGGTACAGCGTCGAACGACCACACAATTGTCAGTTTAAGTAACGCAGTGCTGTATCGCAAAAAATGACCTGGTCATGAAGGGGGATAAACCTTCCAGAGCTGAAGTGGCTAATTAATATGGAAATACAATTACATAATAATTAATATTTTATAAAATGTATAAGCTTTAACTTCTACACACCTGTCTGCGAATATAAGCAATACATTGAACTTGCCAAATTAAAAGATTTGAACCCATAGTCCTCCCCAGACATTAGATACCTACCCCACATATATAATAAGGAAATAATAAAACATTTTATTATAATATAAACTGAATTTCTGCTCCCTAAGCAGAATATTTTCAGTATCTCCAACAGTGCATCCATGCACTAGAAACCCAGGCCCATTCATCTCCCCATATATATAACACTCTACTGTCTAAATCCATTAATTATGTACCCTTACCAAGCAGATCTGGATAGGAAGAAAATCTGGAGTTCATATCAGATGAGCAATGGGAAGACATCCTATTCCTGATACCCATGGTCTCCCTAATACCATCTCAAAAACAAATTCACTTAATTGTTCATTATACAAGGATTGTACCAAATGCTTGAGGGAATGCACAGGTAGGGTTAGAAGGCATGTGGATTTAACCCAGGGAACCTTATTCATCTTTTATGGAACTGCCTTAATTTGTATGTTACTGAATAATACACACCATCTCCATGATATTACAACTACCCATTGATTTGGATCCTAAAATATGTGTCATAGGACTCCTTGACCCTTCAAACCAAATTGTTTTTATAGTTAGAAAGTTGATAACACTAAACAGACTATCACCCCACCCACTTTTATTGTCTGGAAAAAAAATTTTACCACTTGCCGACCAGCCGCGGTAGTTTTACAGCGCCAGGTCGGCTGTATTATGCGAAACAATATTACTGTACATCGATTCATGTAACAGTGGGAGCGCACGCACATCGCCGGTTGCGCGCCCATGCGCCAATTGGCCAGAAGGGAAGCCAATAAGCTGGCCACCCACGATAGCTCCCCATTAAGACAGAACAGCGGTCTGCCGATCTAAACAAGGCAGACCTCTGTTCTGTCAGAGATGAACACAGGGATCCTGTGTTCCTGCTATTTAGGAACACAGGTCTCTGTGTTCATCCAGTGAGTCCATCCTCCACACAGTTAGAAAGCACCCCCTAGGGACACACTTAACCCTTTGAGCGCCCCTGATGTTAACCCCTTCCCTGCCAGTGTCATTAGTACAGTAACAGTGCATATTTTTAGCACTGATTACTGTATTAGTCTCACTAGTCCCCTCAAAAGTGTCAAAAGTGTCAGTTAGGTGTCCGATTTGTCTGCCGCAATATCGTAGTCCTGCTAAAAATCGCTGATCTCTGCCTTTAGTAGTAAAAAAAATAAATAAATAAAAATGACATAAATCTATCCTCTAGTTTCTAGGCGCGATAACTTTTGCGCACACCAATCAATATACACTTATTGGGATTTTTGTTACCAAAAATATGTGTCAGAATACATATTGGCCTAAATTGATGAAAACATTTTATTTTTTTATTTTTTTAATTGGGAATGTTTTATAGCAGAAAGTAAATAATATTGATTTTTTTTTTCAGAATTGTCGCTTTTTTTTGTTTATAACGCAAAAAATTAAAACTGACGATGTTATCAAATAACACCAAAAGAAAGCTCTATTTGTGGGGGAAAAATACATCAACTTTATTTGGGTACAGCTTTGCACAACTGCGCAATTGTCAGTTAATGTAACGCAGTGCGCTGTCGCAAAAAATGGCCTTGTCATTAAGGGGGTAAAACCTTCCGTTCCTTAAGTAGTTAATATAATTCTAATAAGAGAAAAATAAATATATCAGCGTAGAGGATGTCCCTAAAAGTTATAAAAAGTTTGCGATCTTTGGCTAGCAGAACCCACACTAGCCCAGCCTACACTGCTATTACATCTCTTATTACAATAATCTCAGGAAGGGACAGAATCCTAAATATGGTGATAAATAACTTATATTGGATACCTTGACCTTCAAACACTATGTCTGTACTATCTTTACTATAGTTCCACACAGATATACATATCCTCCACATATAGGGTTGCCTAGCCACCTATATAGAATAAAATAAAGGCTATAATTATATGTAAGCCTGACAGACATACAAGGAAGTAATATTTTCACTATATTTGAGCAAGCCAATGTTGTCTTCACTGTACAAATAAATACACTCTTTCACTCAGGGTGGGGAGAGCGCAAGGTCAGGTATTTACTCTTTTACATGGATATCTTTTTGAGCAGTTGTTTTTACTTGATAAGTTGATTTAATTAAATTCTGATAATTTTCACATTTAACTTTCCTGGTTCTGGTGCTGCTTATGAAATCTATATTGGAGCCAAACCCCTTAGCAAAATTATTTTTTTCCATTATATTTTTTCAATTTGGATGCATATTCAGGTCAAGGAGAGGGTGGGACACACGTAAATTCAATAGAGTGACTTTTTCCAGGACTTCCATTAATAATAAAAAAAAAAAAAAAACCTCAACCCTATAAAATAATATTAGAAAAGTTGCAGTGTGCACCATAGCTATACACTACAAAGCAGATACAAGGGGTTGGTAAGGTGCATTTTCAAAAAAATCGGAATAATAAAATATCTGTAATCAAACACAGTAAGACCCAAATGATTATTTATATTCAAAATAAGTTATCATGCAGTATATAAAAATATAAAATAAACATTGTCCAGTGTCACTTCTTTAACTGTAAGTCTGATATTAAATACATGCATAATTTTATTCAAACTTGCATACAAAAAAACTATACATCATGCATTGCCCTATGTTTATGGTGTACATAGTTTTAGGGCTCTTTTTAAGTTATCAAAAGAAGTAATAACCCTACAGCAAATTTAAGTCTGTGCCAAAGTATACAGATGTATGTAATTGAACAGCAAAGCATGTTGCCTGGTGATATTATAACAATCACACAGAATAATAAAATAATAAATCTAAGAAAATCCCCATAGTTCCCTAAATCTGTTTCGAGAATGCTGTTTGGTCCCACATATTTTAATAACATATATAATATCAAAACCCAATGATTTTACTAAATAATTTAACCAATACTGCTCATCTAACCAAAAGAAAGAATTATAATTTTCTGCCACAGGCTTAGACATCTGTTTTACCTTTTCCAGCCAATAAGTAATGACCCACATCCAAAACAGGACTACAAGTCTGTAAATATCCCAATGGTGTATAATTTAATCAAAAATTATTAAACTGATACTGCAAAAACCACAGGGTGTTTTAATGTTTCAATATTTCCACTGGACCACCCAAGTTCTTAAGGTTCTAAATGAAGAAGGCAATTACATTTTAAAATATTGAAATCGAAATGCTCTCCTTCAAAACAAAAAGTATCTTGCAATGCATTTAAAGGACCTCATTTACTAGTGTACCAGATTTAGCTACATCTATAGCAGACTAGATATAAATGAATCATAAAACATGGAAAATAAGTTAAAATAGATCTAAGCCCTAATTGGATAACATTAAGTTTGTTAAATTACTATTATTTGGCATAATCTTCATCGTTTTTGCATAGCAGTGCAGCTGATCTCCTCCAGCTTCTTTTGCACACTTCAGGGTTGATTTAATACTTCAAATAGGCTGTTTGCGTTGCAAGGAAATTTCACTTTGCAAGGGAACTATACCTTAGCCCAGTGGTCCTCAACTCCAGTCCTCGGGCCCACTAACAGGCCAGGTTTGCAAGGTAACTAAATTACATCACAGGTGATCTCATTTGCTGCTCAGTGGTTGCAGTATTCTAGTCTGCATCTCCCCAGGGTAATACTTAAAATCTTGCCTGTTAGTGGGCCCCCGAGGACCGGAGTTGAGGACCACTGCCTTAGCCTACTAAGGTCTGTTTACTCCATCATCCAATCATGTGTATGCAAAAATACTGTTTTAATACTGTCTTTCTTAATTTTCTTTCCATGTGGTTGGATAAGCTAAGGTAAAATTGTATTGCAAACCGAAAACTCCCTTGCAAGTGAACAACCGATTTGCCTTTAGTAAATAAACTTTAGGGATGGTTCCTGATATTGACAATGGCGGACTATGTGTGTTTAACCACTTGCCGACCAGTCACATTGACTGTACTGTGGCAAAGGGGTTCGTTATCGTCCAGCGACGTAGACCTACGTCGCTGAACTCCTCCCCATGTAGGCGATCGCCGCTGCTCTTCCCCGATCGTCGGGGAATCTAGTTTGGAGATCCGCCCGCTTGTGTAAACAGAGCGGGCGTATCCCCTCAGTGACAAGGAGTGACAGATTGCAGTGTTCAGCATTAGGGATGATCGAACGGTTCGGGTCGACCATCGGTTCGGCCCGAACATTGGGTGTTCGAGGTTCGGCCGAATTTAGAACTTTTTGCCCAAAAAGTTCGGAATTCGGCAACCAGAACCGACCAAAATGCAATGCTTCAGGAAATGGGCTTTAAAAGCCCGTGATTGGACCAGAACCATTAGCAAAAGCCAATTGAGGGGGCAGGAGAATGCTAGGAATGTGATTGGAGTGACTAGGGGGTCCCTAGACCAATCATTAGTGAATACGCCCCCCAGTATATAAGATCGCCCCGCCATATTCCTAGCATTGTTATACTGGACATGGAAGAGAGTGGAAGCAGTTCTGTTAATTTTACTTTAAAAGTGTCATTTAGCTATTTATTAGTGTGAGGAAAGGGATATCTAGTGTAGTTAGAGTGCTCCTTTACACTTAAGTTAGCTTCAAAAATTTAGTTTCTGTAGGGAAAGTGTTAAGTGTCAGGGGACCGTAGTGTAGTGTAGGGTTAACTGGCAGTGACTGCTATGGCAGGGTGACAAAACCCTACCATAGCAGGGTGACCGCTATAGAGAAATGATCATTTCTCTGAATTGCTTCGGAACTGGAATATGGCTTCTCACCAGCCAAGCATTTTTTATGCTGCAGGGGCTGCCACTGCCAGTGCTTTTTTGAGGACATGTTTGATGTCAGACATGACATCTGAACATGTGTATAGGGGGTATATATACACATATATGTCTGTATATATACCCCTAGACATATATAGGTGTGATAGTAGCAGAAATAAATGCTTGCGCTAATTAAATCATTTACAGTAATATATTTCTGCTACTGTCACACCTATATATGGCTAGGTGTCTATATACATATAATTATGTGTGTATATATACCACTATACACAAGTTCAGATGTTTTGCCTGCCTCAAAAGAACCCAAAAAAATGCCAAAAAAACGCTAGCGTCAAGAAAAAAATGCCCAGGTGTGTTTTTGCTGGCATTTTTTGGGGGGTTTTGGAGGCAGGCAAAACATCTGAACTTGTGTATAGAGGTGTATATACACACATCCATATATTTATATACACACCTAGACATATATAGGTGTGATTAGGGTTGAGCGAACACCTAGATGTCCGTGTTCGACGGGTTCGGCCGAACTTTAAAAAAAAGTCCGGGTCCGTGTCCCGGACTTTTACCGAACTTTTCCCGGACACCGAACCCCATTGAAGTCAATGGGGACCCGAACTTTAAGGCACTAAAATGGCTCTAAAACACCAAAGGAAAGGGCTAGAGTGCTGCAAATGGCAGCAAAACGTAATTAAGAGCATGGCAAGTGCTCTGCAAACAAATGTGGATAGGGAAATAACTTAAAACAACAAAAAAAAAACAGAAAAATAAAACAATGTTCTTCTTCATCTCTGAAGGACGAGGCCCATATGGAGTAGGAGGGAGGTTGAGGTGGTGGTGGATGTGGCGGTGACATAGGCGTGCGCACAGGGTGTGCTGGGTGTGCCTGGGCACACCCTAATCACCTAGGGCACATAGCATTGCCAGTGAGGAGATGGGAAAGATCTCCCTGGGACCTGCTCTGCTCTATTTCTCCTTGCCTACAGGTACATGGCCCCGATACATTACTCTCCCTGCTGGCAAACACATGCATGTGTATTTCAACTTTGGGGTGCACACCTTAATGCAATAGGCTGCGCACACCTATGGGCGGTGTAGGTGGAAGCGGCGGTGGAGGAGGACCAGGGCCGGATTAACAGCATCATGGGCTTGGTGCTGAGGATTTTGAAGGGCCTTAAGGGCCGTGCCTTGCCATGCACCCAGAGGAGGAAGGGTGCAGCCATGCATGCCTAATTCAACATGGGATGCTGTCTCTGAAGCCCATAAACACATCCATGCATCGCCAACTGTCCCTCCTTGTCCGGCCTTCACGCTGTGTGGGGAGGTTCTGAGGGTGCTGCCTGGGGAAGCGAGCATAGAAGCCAGACTTCTGTGTTTACAAGTGACAGAAGAGCGGTAACAGTGAATATGGCCAACCCGGGGCCTATATAAAAGGTAGGGGCCTGGAGCTGCAGCTCCAATAGCCCCTACATTAATCTGGCCCTGAGGAGGAGGACGAGGTAGCCAACACTGCTTCTTTTCAAAAATTTTAAATGAGGGTACACCCCAAAAGAGTGAGAAAGAGCAAAAATGGAACAATGGGTGGGTAAGGTCGGTATCCATTGCTATTCTGCATAAGGTACGGAAAAGTCCCGTGGGATCCATGCCTGGTTCATTTTAATGAACGTGAGCTTGTCCACATTGTCTCTGGACAGGCGGCTGCGCTTGTCTGTTATAACGCCCCCAGCCGTGCTAAATACCCGTTCAGATAATACACTGGCTGCAGGGCACGCCAGCACCTCCAAGGCGTAAAGGGCAAGCTCAAGCCATGTGCCCAATTTGGAGACCCAGAAGTTGAAGGGGGCAGACCCGTCATTCACTACATGTAGGCGTGTGCACACATACTGCTCCACCATGTTGGTAAAATGCTGCCTCCTGCTAAGACGTTCCATCTGAGCTGCTGGTGCTGCTGTTTGTTGTGGCGTGCTGACAAAGCTTTTCCACATTTCGGCCATGCTAACCCTGCCTTCTGAGGTGCTGGCGGTGCCCTGGTTGCGTTGGCGACCTCCTCCTCCTCCTCCTCTGCCTTGTGCTTCCACTGTGGCCCCGCTGTCAGATGGGAATGCCAGCAGCATGGCGTCTACCAGCGTGCGCTTGTACTCGCGCATCTTGCGATCGCGCTCCAGTGAGTGAATTAAGGACGGTACGTTGTCCTTGTAACGGGGATCCAGCAGCGTGGCCACCCAGTAATCAGCACAAGTTAGAATGTGGGCAACTCGGCGGTCGTTGTGGAGACACTGCAGCATGTAATCGCTCATGTGTGCCAGGCTGCCCAGAGGCAACGAAAGGCTGTCCTCTGTGGGAGGTGTATCGTCCGTGTCCTCTGTATCCCCCCAGCCACGCACCAGTGATGGCCATGAGCTGGCCTGGGTGCCACCCTGCTGTGAACATGGTTCCATCTCCTCCTCCAGCTCCTCCTCCTCCTCATCCTCCTCATCCTCCAGAACTGTGCCCCTGCTGGACAATTGCGTCCCTGGCGTTTGCGTGTGCAGGAACCCACCCTCGGAGCCCCTTGCGAATGACTGCCCTGAAAGCCTTGGAAATGTTACCTCTTCATCCTCCTCCTCCTCCTCATCCTGTGCCACATCCTCTTCCATCATCGCCCGAATTGTTTTTTCAAGGAGGCATAGAAGTGGGATAGTTAAGCTGAGAACGGCGTCATTGCCACTGGCCATGTTGGTGGAGTACTCAAAACAGCGCAACAAGGCACACAGGTCTCGCATGGAGGCCCAGATAAATTAAATAGCGGAATAGAAAATATGATCCAAAAAAAGTGTATGTATATCACACGTACACAACCACACTGGGCCCCAATTACTATTGTTTGTACCCCTAAAAGGCTAGATGAGGAGTAGGGGGAGTATGGAACAGGCAGCACCCTCAAACCTTCAGAAGTATGAGATGAACCCCAACAACTTGGAAAGGTGGATCTCTCTCACACGTACCGACACAGACTATCCCGCAATTCAATTGATCCTCAAAGGTTTTTATTGAATAGCGGAATAGGAAATATGATCAAAAAAAGTGTATGTATCTCGCACGTACACAACCACACTAGGCCCCAATTACTATTGTTTGTACCCCTAAAAGGCTAGATGAGGAGTAGGGGGGGTATGGAACAGGCAGCACCCTCAAACCTTCAGAAGTATGAGATGAACCCCAACAACTTGGAAAGGTGGATCTCTCTCACACGTACCGACACAGACTATCCCCCAATTTAACTGATCCCCAAAGGTTTTTGATTAAATAGCGGAATAGAAAATATGATCCAAAAAAAGTGTATGTATATCACACGTACACAACCACACTAGGCCCCAATTACTATTGTTTGTACCCCTAAAAGGCTAGATGAGGAGTAGGGGGGGTATGGAACAGGCAGCACCCTCAAACCTTCAGAAGTATGAGATGAACCCCAACAACTTGGAAAGGTGGATCTCTCTCACACGTACCGACACAGACTATCCCCCAATTTAACTGATCCCCAAAGGTTTTTGATTAAATAGCGGAATAGAAAATATGATCCAAAAAAAGTGTATGTATATCACACGTACACAACCACACTAGGCCCCAATTACTATTGTTTGTACCCCTAAAAGGCTAGATGAGGAGTAGGGGGAGTATGGAACAGGCAGCACCCTCAAACCTTCAGAAGTATGAGATGAACCCCAACAACTTGGAAAGGTGGATCTCTCTCACACGTACCGACACAGACTATCCCGCAATTCAATTGATCCTCAAAGGTTTTTATTGAATAGCGGAATAGGAAATATGATAAAAAAAAGTGTATGTATCTCGCACGTACACAACCACACTAGGCCCCAATTACTATTGTTTGTACCCCTAAAAGGCTAGATGAGGAGTAGGGGGAGTATGGAACAGGCAGCACCCTCAAACCTTCAGAAGTATGAGATGAACCCCAACAACTTGGAAAGGTGGATCTCTCTCACACGTACCGACACAGACTATCCCCCAATTTAACTGATCCCCAAAGGTTTTTGATTAAATAGCGGAATAGAAAATATGATCCAAAAAAAGTGTATGTATATCACACGTACACAACCACACTAGGCCCCAATTACTATTGTTTGTACCCCTAAAAGGCTAGATGAGGAGTAGGGGGGGTATGGAACAGGCAGCACCCTCAAACCTTCAGAAGTATGAGATGAACCCCAACAACTTGGAAAGGTGGATCTCTCTCACACGTACCAACACAGACTATCCCCCAATTTAACTGATCCCCAAAGGTTTTTGATTAAATAGCGGAATAGAAAATATGATCCCAAAAAAGTGTATGTATATCACACGTACACAACCACACTAGGCCCCAATTACTATTGTTTGTACCCCTAAAAGGCTAGGAGTAGGGGGAGTATGGAACAGGCAGCACCCTCAAACCTTCAGAAGTATGAGATGAACCCCAACAACTTGGAAAGGTGGATCTCTCTCACACGTACCAACACAGACTATCCCCCAATTTAACTGATCCCCAAAGGTTTTTGATTAAATAGCGGAATAGAAAATATGATCCAAAAAAAGTGTATGTATATCACACGTACACAACCACACTAGGCCCCAATTACTATTGTTTGTACCCCTAAAAGGCTAGGAGTAGGGGGAGTATGGAACAGGCAGCACCCTCAAACCTTCAGAAGTATGAGATGAACCCCAACAACTTGGAAAGGTGGATCTCTCTCACACGTACCAACACAGACTATCCCCCAATTTAACTGATCCCCAAAGGTTTTTGATTAAATAGCGGAATAGAAAATATGATCCCAAAAAAGTGTATGTATATCACACGTACACAACCACACTAGGCCCCAATTACTATTGTTTGTACCCCTAAAAGGCTAGGAGTAGGGGGAGTATGGAACAGGCAGCACCCTCAAACCTTCAGAAGTATGAGATGAACCCCAACAACTTGGAAAGGTGGATCTCTCTCACACGTACCAACACAGACTATCCCCCAATTTAACTGATCCCCAAAGGTTTTTGATTAAATAGCGGAATAGAAAATATGATCCCAAAAAAGTGTATGTATATCACACGTACACAACCACACTAGGCCCCAATTACTATTGTTTGTACCCCTAAAAGGCTAGGAGTAGGGGGAGTATGGAACAGGCAGCACCCTCAAACCTTCAGAAGTATGAGATGAACCCCAACAACTTGGAAAGGTGGATCTCTCTCACACGTACCAACACAGACTATCCCCCAATTTAACTGATCCCCAAAGGTTTTTGATTAAATAGCGGAATAGAAAATATGATCCAAAAAAAGTGTATGTATATCACACGTACACAACCACACTAGGCCCCAATTACTATTGTTTGTACCCCTAAAAGGCTAGGAGTAGGGGGAGTATGGAACAGGCAGCACCCTCAAACCTTCAGAAGTATGAGATGAACCCCAACAACTTGGAAAGGTGGATCTCTCTCACACGTACCAACACAGACTATCCCCCAATTTAACTGATCCCCAAAGGTTTTTGATTAAATAGCGGAATAGAAAATATGATCCCAAAAAAGTGTATGTATATCACACGTACACAACCACACTAGGCCCCAATTACTATTGTTTGTACCCCTAAAAGGCTAGGAGTAGGGGGAGTATGGAACAGGCAGCACCCTCAAACCTTCAGAAGTATGAGATGAACCCCAACAACTTGGAAAGGTGGATCTCTCTCACACGTACCAACACAGACTATCCCCCAATTTAACTGATCCCCAAAGGTTTTTGATTAAATAGCGGAATAGAAAATATGATCCAAAAAAAGTGTATGTATATCACACATACACAACCACACTAGGCCCCAATTACTATTGTTTGTACCCCTAAAAGGCTAGGAGTAGGGGGAGTATGGAACAGGCAGCACCCTCAAACCTTCAGAAGTATGAGATGAACCCCAACAACTTGGAAAGGTGGATCTCTCTCACACGTACCAACACAGACTATCCCCCAATTTAACTGATCCCCAAAGGTTTTTGATTAAATAGCGGAATAGAAAATATGATCCCAAAAAAGTGTATGTATATCACACGTACACAACCACACTAGGCCCCAATTACTATTGTTTGTACCCCTAAAAGGCTAGGAGTAGGGGGAGTATGGAACAGGCAGCACCCTCAAACCTTCAGAAGTATGAGATGAACCCCAACAACTTGGAAAGGTGGATCTCTCTCACACGTACCAACACAGACTATCCCCCAATTTAACTGATCCCCAAAGGTTTTTGATTAAATAGCGGAATAGAAAATATGATCCCAAAAAAGTGTATGTATATCACACGTACACAACCACACTAGGCCCCAATTACTATTGTTTGTACCCCTAAAAGGCTAGGAGTAGGGGGAGTATGGAACAGGCAGCACCCTCAAACCTTCAGAAGTATGAGATGAACCCCAACAACTTGGAAAGGTGGATCTCTCTCACACGTACCAACACAGACTATCCCCCAATTTAACTGATCCCCAAAGGTTTTTGATTAAATAGCGGAATAGAAAATGTGATCCAAAAAAAGTGTATGTATATCACACGTACACAACCACACTAGGCCCCAATTACTATTGTTTGTACCCCTAAAAGGCTAGGAGTAGGGGGAGTATGGAACAGGCAGCACCCTCAAACCTTCAGAAGTATGAGATGAACCCCAACAACTTGGAAAGGTGGATCTCTCTCACACGTACCAACACAGACTATCCCCCAATTTAACTGATCCCCAAAGGTTTTTGATTAAATAGCGGAATAGAAAATATGATCCCAAAAAAGTGTATGTATATCACACGTACACAACCACACTAGGCCCCAATTACTATTGTTTGTACCCCTAAAAGGCTAGGAGTAGGGGGAGTATGGAACAGGCAGCACCCTCAAACCTTCAGAAGTATGAGATGAACCCCAACAACTTGGAAAGGTGGATCTCTCTCACACGTACCAACACAGACTATCCCCCAATTTAACTGATCCCCAAAGGTTTTTGATTAAATAGCGGAATAGAAAATATGATCCAAAAAAAGTGTATGTATATCACACGTACACAACCACACTAGGCCCCAATTACTATTGTTTGTACCCCTAAAAGGCTAGGAGTAGGGGGAGTATGGAACAGGCAGCACCCTCAAACCTTCAGAAGTATGAGATGAACCCCAACAACTTGGAAAGGTGGATCTCTCTCACACGTACCAACACAGACTATCCCCCAATTTAACTGATCCCCAAAGGTTTTTGATTAAATAGCGGAATAGAAAATATGATCCCAAAAAAGTGTATGTATATCACACGTACACAACCACACTAGGCCCCAATTACTATTGTTTGTACCCCTAAAAGGCTAGGAGTAGGGGGAGTATGGAACAGGCAGCACCCTCAAACCTTCAGAAGTATGAGATGAACCCCAACAACTTGGAAAGGTGGATCTCTCTCACACGTACCAACACAGACTATCCCCCAATTTAACTGATCCCCAAAGGTTTTTGATTAAATAGCGGAATAGAAAATATGATCCCAAAAAAGTGTATGTATATCACACGTACACAACCACACTAGGCCCCAATTACTATTGTTTGTACCCCTAAAAGGCTAGGAGTAGGGGGAGTATGGAACAGGCAGCACCCTCAAACCTTCAGAAGTATGAGATGAACCCCAACAACTTGGAAAGGTGGATCTCTCTCACACGTACCAACACAGACTATCCCCCAATTTAACTGATCCCCAAAGGTTTTTGATTAAATAGCGGAATAGAAAATATGATCCAAAAAAAGTGTATGTATATCACACGTACACAACCACACTAGGCCCCAATTACTATTGTTTGTACCCCTAAAAGGCTAGGAGTAGGGGGAGTATGGAACAGGCAGCACCCTCAAACCTTCAGAAGTATGAGATGAACCCCAACAACTTGGAAAGGTGGATCTCTCTCACACGTACCAACACAGACTATCCCCCAATTTAACTGATCCCCAAAGGTTTTTGATTAAATAGCGGAATAGAAAATATGATCCCAAAAAAGTGTATGTATATCACACGTACACAACCACACTAGGCCCCAATTACTATTGTTTGTACCCCTAAAAGGCTAGGAGTAGGGGGAGTATGGAACAGGCAGCACCCTCAAACCTTCAGAAGTATGAGATGAACCCCAACAACTTGGAAAGGTGGATCTCTCTCACACGTACCAACACAGACTATCCCCCAATTTAACTGATCCCCAAAGGTTTTTGATTAAATAGCGGAATAGAAAATATGATCCCAAAAAAGTGTATGTATATCACATGTACACAACCACACTAGGCCCCAATTACTATTGTTTGTACCCCTAAAAGGCTAGGAGTAGGGGGAGTATGGAACAGGCAGCACCCTCAAACCTTCAGAAGTATGAGATGAACCCCAACAACTTGGAAAGGTGGATCTCTCTCACACGTACCAACACAGACTATCCCCCAATTTAACTGATCCCCAAAGGTTTTTGATTAAATAGCGGAATAGAAAATATGATCCAAAAAAAGTGTATGTATATCACACGTACACAACCACACTAGGCCCCAATTACTATTGTTTGTACCCCTAAAAGGCTAGGAGTAGGGGGAGTATGGAACAGGCAGCACCCTCAAACCTTCAGAAGTATGAGATGAACCCCAACAACTTGGAAAGGTGGATCTCTCTCACACGTACCAACACAGACTATCCCCCAATTTAACTGATCCCCAAAGGTTTTTGATTAAATAGCGGAATAGAAAATATGATCCCAAAAAAGTGTATGTATATCACACGTACACAACCACACTAGGCCCCAATTACTATTGTTTGTACCCCTAAAAGGCTAGGAGTAGGGGGAGTATGGAACAGGCAGCACCCTCAAACCTTCAGAAGTATGAGATGAACCCCAACAACTTGGAAAGGTGGATCTCTCTCACACGTACCAACACAGACTATCCCCCAATTTAACTGATCCCCAAAGGTTTTTGATTAAATAGCGGAATAGAAAATATGATCCCAAAAAAGTGTATGTATATCACACGTACACAACCACACTAGGCCCCAATTACTATTGTTTGTACCCCTAAAAGGCTAGGAGTAGGGGGAGTATGGAACAGGCAGCACCCTCAAACCTTCAGAAGTATGAGATGAACCCCAACAACTTGGAAAGGTGGATCTCTCTCACACGTACCAACACAGACTATCCCCCAATTTAACTGATCCCCAAAGGTTTTTGATTAAATAGCGGAATAGAAAATATGATCCAAAAAAAGTGTATGTATATCACACGTACACAACCACACTAGGCCCCAATTACTATTGTTTGTACCCCTAAAAGGCTAGGAGTAGGGGGAGTATGGAACAGGCAGCACCCTCAAACCTTCAGAAGTATGAGATGAACCCCAACAACTTGGAAAGGTGGATCTCTCTCACACGTACCAACACAGACTATCCCCCAATTTAACTGATCCCCAAAGGTTTTTGATTAAATAGCGGAATAGAAAATATGATCCCAAAAAAGTGTATGTATATCACACGTACACAACCACACTAGGCCCCAATTACTATTGTTTGTACCCCTAAAAGGCTAGGAGTAGGGGGAGTATGGAACAGGCAGCACCCTCAAACCTTCAGAAGTATGAGATGAACCCCAACAACTTGGAAAGGTGGATCTCTCTCACACGTACCAACACAGACTATCCCCCAATTTAACTGATCCCCAAAGGTTTTTGATTAAATAGCGGAATAGAAAATATGATCCCAAAAAAGTGTATGTATATCACACGTACACAACCACACTAGGCCCCAATTACTATTGTTTGTACCCCTAAAAGGCTAGGAGTAGGGGGAGTATGGAACAGGCAGCACCCTCAAACCTTCAGAAGTATGAGATGAACCCCAACAACTTGGAAAGGTGGATCTCTCTCACACGTACCAACACAGACTATCCCCCAATTTAACTGATCCCCAAAGGTTTTTGATTAAATAGCGGAATAGAAAATATGATCCCAAAAACGTGTATGTATATCACACGTACACAACCACACTAGGCCCCAATTACTATTGTTTGTACCCCTAAAAGGCTAGATGAGGAGTAGGGGGAGTATGGAACAGGCAGCACCCTCAAACCTTCAGAAGTATGAGATTGTGTTCACTGTACCCCACAAAGATTGAGTTCACTGCACCCCACAATGATTGTGTTCACTGCACCCCACAAAGATTGTGTTCACTGCACCTCACAAAGATTGTGTTCACTGTACCCCCCAAAGATTGTGTTCACTGCACCCCACAAAGATTCTGTTCACTGTACCCCACAAAGATTGTGTTCACTGCACCCCAAAAAGATTGTGTTCACTGCACCCCAAAAAGGATGTTGTTCACTGCACCCCAAAAAGGATGTTGTTCACTCCACCCCAAAAAGATTGTGTTCACTGCACCCCACAAAGATTGTGTTCACTGCACCCCAAAAATGATTTTGTTCACTGCACCCCAAAAAGGATTTTGTTCACTGCACCCCAAAAAGGATGTTGTTCACTCCACCCCAAAAAGATTGTGTTCACTGCACCCCAAAAAGATTGTGTTCACTGCACCCCACAAAGGATTTTGTTCACTGCACCCCAAAAAGATTGTGTTCACTGCACCCCAAAAAGGATGTTGTTCACTGCACCCCAAAAAGGATTTTGTTCACTGCACCCCAAAAAGATTGTGTTCACTGCACCCCACAAAGGATTTTGTTCACTGCACCCACAAAGGATTTTGTTCACTGCACCCCACAAAGATTGTGTTCACTGCACACCAAAAAGGATTGTGTTCACTGCACCCCAAAAAGATTTTGTTCACTGCACCCCAAAAAGATTGTGTTCACTGCAGCCCAAAAAGATTGTGTTCACTGCAGCCCAAAAAGATTGTGTTCACTGCAGCCCAAAAAGATTGTGTTCACTGCAGCCCAAAAAGATTGTGTTCACTGCAGCTCACACACAGAAAAATGGATGTGGATCACTGACACCTGCCTATCTCCAATCCCACACCACACAGCAATATCGATTTGTAGTTTGTAGAACACAGTTTCCCTAAAATTCAGCAGACTCTGTCCCTAACAGGATTGAGAAGAGATCGTAGATCAGGATTGAGTGCAGACCCCACCCCCCACACAGCAATATCGATTGTAGTTTGTAGAAGACACTGACCCTATAATTCAGCAGACTCTATCCCTAAAATGCCTACAACTCGCCCTGCCTAAACACTCCGACCTGTCCCTCAATTCTATCCGGACACAAATGGTTTTTTCCTGCCTATCTTTCCCTAATCAGCAGCCAGCACGTTGATGTGTGCTCTGTCCCTGAATCTAAGCAGCATAATGACGCCGCTGCGGCTGCCTCGAACTTATAAAGACTTGGTCACATGCTTCAGACGGCCAATCACAGCTACTGAGACATTTGCAGGCATGGCTGGGATGGCTTAAGGCACACCAGTTAAACGATTGTTGATTGGCTGTTGAAAGCCCGCCATGAAAAGAGCGCCAAAGCATGCAAAACCCGGAAATAAAACGACCGAACACGGATTTTTACCCGAACATACAGTAAAGTGTCCGTGTCCGTGTTCGGGTACAAAAAATCCAATTATTCGGTACGAACACGAATAATACAGTCCGTGTTCGCTCAACACTAGGTGTGATAGTAGCAGAAATATATGCTTGCGCTAATGAAATCATTTACAGTAATATATTTCTGCTACTATCACACCTATATATGGCTAGGTGTCTATATACATAGAATTATGTGTGTATATATACCACCATACACAAGTTCAGATGTTTTGCCTGCCTCAAAAGAACCCAAAAAAACGCTAGCGTCAAAAAAAAAATGCCCAGGTGTGTTTTTGCTGGCATTTTTTGGGGGGTTTTGGAGGCAGGCAAAACATCTGAACTTGTGCACAGTACCACTATACAGAAGTTCAGATGTTTTTCCTGACTGCAAAGAACCCAAAAAAATGCCTGCTATTAAACCGGCAAGGTGTTACAGCAGAGAAGCCATATTCCTGTGCTGAAAGTTTTCTAATACAAACAATCCTTTTTTTTATGGTTCTGGACATGCTACAGAGCTGAAACTTCACAGGTACACCTTTTAGACCCCCCAGACACAAAATCACACAAAAAAAGTTCTTAAAAATTGTAATTTTTGATAAAAAAGCCAATTATTGAAAAAATTAAAAAAAAAGAGAGATTTTTTTTATTTTTACTTTGGATTTCGTATCTGGGGGGTCTAAAAAGTGTACATGTGAAGTTTCAGCTCTGTAGCATGTCCAGAACCATAAAAAAAAGATTGTTTGTATTAGAACACTTTCAGATCACCAATATGGCTTCTCGGTTTCCACACCTTGCAGGTTTAATAGCAGGCATTTTTTTGGGTTCTTTGCAGTCAGGAAAAACATCTGAACTTGTGTATAGTGGTACTGTGCACAAGTTCTGATGTTTTGCCTGCCTCCAAAAACTCCCAAAAAATGCCAGCAAAAACACACCTGGGCATTTTTTTTTGATGCTAGCGTTTTTTTTTGGCATTTTTTGGGGTTCTTTTGAGGCAGGCAAAACATCTGAACTTGTGTATAGTGGTATATATACACACATAATTATATGTATATAGACACCTAGCCATATATAGGTGTGATAGTAGCAGAAATATATTACTGTAAATGATTTCATTAGCGCAAGCATATATTTCTGCTACTATCACACCTATATATGTCTAGGTGTGTATATAAATATATGTATGTGTGTATATACACCACTATACACAAGTTCAGATGTTTTGCCTGCCTCAAAAGAACCCCAAAAAATGCCAAAAAAAACGCTAGCGTCAAAAAAAAATGCCCAGGTGTGTTTTAGCTGGCATTTTTTGGGGGTTTTTGGAGGCAGGCAAAACATCAGAACTTGTGCACAGTACCACTATACACAAGTTCAGATGTTTTTCCTGACTGCAAAGAACCCAAGAAAATGCCTTCTATTAAACCGGCAAGGTGTTACAGCAGCGAAGCCATACTCCTGTGCTGAAAGTTTTCTAATACAAACAATCTTTTTTTTATGGTTCTGGACATGCTACAGAGCTGAAACTCCACATGTACACTTTTTAGACCCCCCAGATACTAAATCCAAAGTAAAAATCAAAAACATTTTTTTTTCTTTTTTTTTTTTTTAATTTTTCAATAATTGGCTTTTTTTTATCAAAAATTACAATTTTTAAGAACCTTTTTTTGCGTGATTTTGTGTCTGGGGGGTCTAAAAGGTGTACCTGTGAAGTTTCAGCTCTGTAGCATGTCCAGAACCAGAAAAAAATATCATATAGGTGTTAAAGGAGGGTCCCACATCCCTGTTCTACTGAAAAATTATCTTTTTTTTTTTCATGGTTCTGGACATGCTACAGAGCTGAAACTTCACATGTACACTTTTTAGACCCCCCAGATACTAAATCCAAAGTCAAAATCAAAAAATCTCTCTCTTTAATTTCAATAATTGGCTTTTTTATCAAAAATGACAATTTTTAAGAACTTTTTTTTGTGTGATTAATAGTTAATGGGGCATGACCCAGAACCCTAGGCACTTTTTAGGGGCATTTGTTGGGTTTTAGGGCTTAAAAATTGTGTTTTTTGATTACCGAAGTTCGGGTCCCATTGATTTCAATGGGGTTCTGAAATCCGGGCCGAACTTTCGGGAAGTTCGGATGTTCTGGCCGAACCGAACTTTTCAAAAGTTCGATCATCCCTATTCAGCATAGCTGAACATGCGATCTGTCCTTATGTCACTCAGTCACCTCCCCCCCCACACGTTAGTAAGCACCAGGCATTCATTAACCCCTCCCTCTCCAATAAAATTAACCCCTTCCCTGCCAGTTTTACAGTAACAGTGCATATATATAGCACTGATTACTGCAGTAATGTCACTGGTACCCCCAAAAGTGTCAAAAATGTCAGTCAAGGGTCCGATCTGTCCGCCACAATGTTGCAGTCTCGCAAAAAAAATTGCAGATCGCCGCCATTACTCGTTAAAAAAAACCACCAAAAATGACAGAAATCTTTCCCTTAGTTAGTAAACGCAATAACTTTTGCGCAAACCAATCAAAATACGCTTGTCGTGATTTTTTTTTACCAAACATAGGTAGCAGAAAACAAATTGGCCAAAAATGTAAAAAAATTTTGATTTTTACATTTTTTGGGGGGGGGAATTTCATATAAAAAAATGTTAAAAATATTGTTATTTTTTCAAAATAAACGCTGTTTTTTTGTTTGTAGCACAAAAAGTAAAAATCACACAGGTGATCAAATACCACCAAAAGAAAGCTCTGTTTGTGGGAAAAAAGGACGTAAATTTTGTTTGGGTACGGCGTCGCACAACCGCGCAATTGTCAGTTAAAGTCGCACAGCGCCGAATCGCAAAAAGTGGCCTGGACTTAAGACAGCAAAATCCTCCGGTGGTAAAGTGGTTAATGTGTGTTGGCACACCTGATTGTAGTCTTCATCAGTTGTTCATGTAATGGGGTGCAAATTTGAAAGCACAATTGAAAGTAAATTGCCACCATATAAAAGGACGTGCCTGATCAAAGAACTTTGTAGCAGGATTACTAGGTAATCTTTTCATGAAAGCTGCATATTTAAAATGAATGAAAATACATTTACAATTGGCTCTAACATGTAAAAAAGTTAATATGTGTTTTTAGTAATTGGGTTTAGATCTACCCTTGAATTGGTACTAACTCATTAATTAGACACTTAAGGCCCGTACACACGTACCGATCGTCGGCATACAAACGTCGGTGGACGAAGGATCTGCCGATTGTACGCGTGTTAGTATGGTGCCTCCGACAGATGTCTGCGCACAATCCGCGGACAAAAGTCTTTCTTGCAAACATGAAAATTTTTGTATGCCGACACCAGAACGGACGATTGTTCGCCTGTCAGTACAGAATTCGGCCGACAGACCGCAGATTTGCAAGACTGGGCATGCTCAGAAAATAGAAAACACAGGGAAAGTTAACCATTACATGACATCACTTCTGCAGTCGGCGGACAAAATTCTTGTGCTGTCCTTGTGCTGTCTTTGCACTTTTCAGCAGACACCGACATCCCGGGGAGAAAAGAGGAACATTTGTATGCCGACCATCGGTACGTGTGTACGGGGCTTCATAAAAAATGCACATGAACTTTAAAACTATTTTATGCACATTTCTCTAAAACATGAAGTGTTTTAATATTTGACCTGGGATTAACATCATGCCTCCTAAGAGGTTCTGAAATACACAGAGACACATAAGGCGGCAGTTACTTACAGTACATTGACTCTTGAGGGTATATTTTTAAATCACTGAATATGACTTTGAGTAAACATTCACTGGGAGTGAATCAATCACAGCCATTTAAAGCACATCTACCTGGGAGATTCACCTGCAGCTGGGAAATTCACCAGCAGCGATTGTTTGGTAAATGTTAGATTGATTGCTTCATAAATTTTCTCTTTAGAGTTGATTACTTACTTGTGCAAATAACATCATTTGGAATCATCTGAACTGCAATATACAGGTGCATCTCATAAAATTAGAATATCATTGAAAGTTATTTTTTCAGTAATGCAATTCAAAAAGTGAAACTAATTTAATTTATATACTGTGGATGCCTTGCACACAAAGTGATATATTTCAATCACTTCTTTCTTTTAATTTTGATTATTATGGCTTAAAGCTAGTGAAAACCCAAGTATCTCAGAAAATTGGAATATTACATAAGACCAATAAAAAAAGGATTTTTTAAATATAGAAATGTTGGCTTACTGAAAAGTATGGCCATGTACAGTATAGATAAGCACTCAATACTTGATTGAGACTCCTTTTGCATGAATTACTGCATCAATGTGGTGTGCAGTGATGGTAATTACGGCATTAAAGTAAACAGTGTTACCTAACGCTGTTACTTTTGCGGGTAACTAGTAATCTAATTGATTACTTTCCCCCCGTGGTAACACCATTCCCATTACTTAAGCAGCATTACCGCAATTACATCTACAGTCACTAGATGGCAGTAGTGTAATTCCTCCTCTCTCCTCTACCGGCGCTGTCTGCGGTACTGGCATGTGTGACATGGAGGAGAGCGGAGAGGGAGAGCGGAACGGCTGAGGGGAACCGTGAGAGCCCTGCACTGTACCAGACATCCACCAACCCCCCCATATACATCTACCTACCTACCTTATATACCTACCTACCCACCCTATACACCCACTGACCCCTATATACACCTACCTACCCACCCTATACACCCACTGACCCCTATATACACCTACCTACCCACCCTATACACCCAGTGACCCCTATATACACCTACCTACTCACCCTATACACCCAGTGACCCCTATATACACCTACCTACCCACCCGCCCTATACACCCACTGACCCCTATATACACCTACCTACCCTCCCTATACACCCACTGACCCCTATATACACCTACCTACCCACCCTATACACCCACTGACCCCTATATACACCTACCTACCCACCCTATACACCCACTGACCCCTATATACACCTACCTACCCACCATATACACCCACTGACCCTTATATACACCTACCCACCCACCCTATACACCGGCAGTGTATGACGCAGGTACCAGTGTACCACGCAGCTAGCCAGTACCACTCAGCAAATGCCACTCATACAAGTTATTTGACATATTTGATTATTTTTTTAAAGTAACGCAATAATTACTTTCCCTGGTAATTAGTTACTTTTTTACTGATGTAACTCAGTTACTAACTCAGTTACTTTTTGGCAGAAGTAACTAGTAACTATAACTAATCACTTTTTTTAAGTTACATGCCCAACACTGGTGGTGTGGCATTGAGGAGATCAGCCTGTGACACTGCTTAGATGTTATGGAAGCCCAGGTTTCTTTGATAGCTCATCTGCATTGTTGGGTCTGGTGTCTCTCATCTTTTTCTTGACAATACCCCACAGATTCTCTATGGGGTTTAGGTCAGGCGAGTTTACTGGCCAGTCAAGCACAGTGATGCCATGATCATTAAAACAGGTATTGGTACTTTTGGCAGTGTGGACAGGTGCCAAGTCCTGCTGGAAAATTAAATCAGCATCTTCATACAGCTGGTCAGCAGAGGGAAGCATGAAGTGCTATAGAATTATCTGGTAGAGGGCTGCGCTTACTTTGGACTTGATAAAACAAAGTGGACCCACATCAGATTACATGGCTCCCTAAATCATCACATACTGTGGAAAATTTTGCATTTCATTTGGATATCAAGGTCCCAGAGATTGGAGGAAGAGTGGAGATGCAAAGAATCCAAGTTGCATGAGGTCCAGTGTGGAGTTTCCACAGTCAGTGATGATTTGGGGAGCCATGACATCTGCTGTAGTTGGTCCACTATGTTTGAAAGGAGAGGTTTGGTGCCTCAAGTCAAGGTTTGTGGGACTTTAAAGGGGCTAATATACACAAAAGTATTCTAAGTATAAATATAATATTTATTTCAAAATAACATAAAAGAAATTATCATACATTTCTGGTTAGCAGAAAATATGTTACATGTGATGTATGGGCTAAGAACCCATAGGTGAGAGTGAAGGAGAATAGTATGAAAAAAGTGACATGGTGGAAATGTGACATTAGTCTCTCTCTTGTGGTCCGAACGTCTATGGTTGGCGTTGGATCTTTGTATGAGAGAGTATTTAGATTCCTACGCGTTTCGGCGGGGGGCCTTTGTCAAGGAAAAATGTCAACCATCTCTGCAAGATATATGAAATGGTAGTAAGGGTATTTAGTTTTTTGACCATCCTGAGACATTTGTTTCATGGTAGGTCATATAATACATACTTAGATAATAAAATGCCTGGGCCTGCTTGTGGTCCTCCGGTCCTCATATGAATCAACAGGATATAGCTACTGGGATATATAAGGTGGCGGTATTAGTATACGTTTGTGTGTTTATAGTACATGTGCCAGTTGTATTGGTTATGTACTTACTGGGTAAGTATATTCTCTAGACCAGTTGAGGGAAGAAGGTATTAGATCAACCCGTATTAGGTCAGGTCTGTATATGGAAGGGAGTATTTTATTAAATATTTAAGAACAATATTTACTTTTATATGTTCCATATTATTTTAGTACTTACTTTGCGACATAAAATTATATAAGCAATATTGGTTCCAGCATTGTCCACTAGGTGGCGTGTTGTCCCAACTGGTCTTGTAGTGCTATACAGTTCCAGTGGTCTCCACTGTGGGGTGCTGGTCCGACTGTTCCTGTTCTAAATATAGTGAACAGGAAAAGTCTTGTCAAAAATATATCCCAATATGAAGATACCATCAGTGCATCTTTTGCACTATGGTATACTTACAGTTTTTGTCCTTTGGTTTAGAGGGAAGAGAGGTAGAAGGTCCGAGTAGCGTGGTCCGAGCGTCCTCACCGTCCCTCAGCTCGAGGGAAGTGACGCCCTGTTTGAGATTCCCGGCCTTTTATATCGTTCGCGCATGCGCAGTGGGTGCATGCTTATGTAACAGAAGATCCTTGCCGGATGACGCGTCGCGGGTGCGCGCGCATCCTGTCTTCGATGTGAACGGTACATTCGATGCGGCCGCCGACACAGGAGGCGGAGTTTGGGTCCCAATTCAGGGTCCTATTGGCAGAAGATGACAGGAGGTCTGCTTAACTCCTTGTTCCCCGGTCTTAATCACCGGGGTTACCTGTGCCGGATGAGGTTTATTTGGGGGAAAAAGACAAGCAGGCTTTTAAACTTCCAGGCGAGGGGATGTATATAGCAATTAGTGAATTAATTTATTTTAAATAACGTGCCATTTGGAAGCCGGTTTTAGGCTTTTTTGAAAACATCCAAAAGGGGGAACGTCATTTAGGTTATATATAATATAATATTTAAAAATAGAGTTATTTATTTTATTTTATTTTGAGCAGCAATTAGTATAGAGCTGTTCATGTGTGATATGGATGAGACATGAAGTTCTTGATTTTGGTCAGGGAATGTTCGATCCCAGCAGGGTGTTTTAGATGTAATATCGGAAAATTCCGGAGGGGGATAGTATTTTTCAAGGTAGGTTGTCCTCCATGTGTGGAGGGGGTTTTTTTGGGAATAAATGTCTGACGTTAGGTCTTTTGTTACTGTGCCTCAATCGGTTTTCCCAGATACAAAGCCCTCCAAAAAGGGGCGGTAGCTAACATTTTCATTCAAGCCCGGTGGGTGGGCTGCATTTAGTTTCTTTATCCAGCGAAGTTCCATCTGGAGGAGCACTTTGTTCCAATCCCCCCCTCTGGGGGGGATATGTATCCTGTCCAGTATGGAGAATTGGACTTTGGGCATATGGTTTTTGTGGTGATTGGCCACATGGCGGCCTAATGGTAAATAAAAGTTGCTTATGGACATACTTTGTAAATGCTGGTTAACTCTTATGCCGAACTCCTGTCGCGTTTTCCCTACGTAGAAGCTGCCACATTCGCACTCCATAAGGTAGACCACCCCTTTGGTCTTGCAGTTTGCAAAATGTTTTGGGGTGAACTGGTCTCCGTTCGGTAGTGTCTTATATGTGGATTTTTTAATAACTGAACATTGTGCGCATGATCCGCATGGAAAAGTGCCTTTAGTCTGGCAGGGATCTTTTTTGGTTTTAAACTCGCTGTGGACCAGTGTTTCTTGTAGTGAGGTTGTTTTCCGGTAGGTAACAAGTGGTTTGTCTGTTACCAGTTCTTTTATATTGGGGTCTTCGGTCAATATAGACCAATTTTTTTGTAGTATTTTTTTTAATTGTTTATGTTCATTGGAAAATCGCTGGACACTGGTCCACAGCGAGTTTAAAACCAAAAAAGATCCCTGCCAGACTAAAGGCACTTTTCCATGCGGATCATGCGCACAATGTTCAGTTATTAAAAAATCTACATATAAGACACTACCGAACGGAGACCAGTTCACCCCAAAACATTTTGCAAACTGCAAGACCAAAGGGGTGGTCTACCTTATGGAGTGCGAATGTGGCAGCTTCTACGTAGGGAAAACGCGACAGGAGTTCGGCATAAGAGTTAACCAGCATTTACAAAGTATGTCCATAAGCAACTTTTATTTACCATTAGGCCGCCATGTGGCCAATCACCACAAAAACCATATGCCCAAAGTCCAATTCTCCATACTGGACAGGATACATATCCCCCCCAGAGGGGGGGATTGGAACAAAGTGCTCCTCCAGATGGAACTTCGCTGGATAAAGAAACTAAATGCAGCCCACCCACCGGGCTTGAATGAAAATGTTAGCTACCGCCCCTTTTTGGAGGGCTTTGTATCTGGGAAAACCGATTGAGGCACAGTAACAAAAGACCTAACGTCAGACATTTATTCCCAAAAAAACCCCCTCCACACATGGAGGACAACCTACCTTGAAAAATACTATCCCCCTCCGGAATTTTCCGATATTACATCTAAAACACCCTGCTGGGATCGAACATTCCCTGACCAAAATCAAGAACTTCATGTCTCATCCATATCACACATGAACAGCTCTATACTAATTGCTGCTCAAAATAAAATAAAATAAATAACTCTATTTTTAAATATTATATTATATATAACCTAAATGACGTTCCCCCTTTTGGATGTTTTCAAAAAAGCCCAAAACCGGCTTCCAAATGGCACGTTATTTAAAAAAAATTAATTCACTAATTGCTATATACATCCCCTCGCCTGGAAGTTTAAAAGCCTGCTTGTCTTTTTCCCCCAAATAAACCTCATCCGGCACAGGTAACCCCGGTGATTAAGACCGGGGAACAAGGAGTTAAGCAGACCTCCTGTCATCTTCTGCCAATAGGACCCTGAATTGGGACCCAAACTCCGCCTCCTGTGTCGGCGGCCGCATCGAATGTACCTTTCACATCGAAGACAGGATGCGCGCGCACCCGCGACGCGTCATCCGGCAAGGATCTTCTGTTACATAAGCATGCACCCACTGCGCATGCGCGAACGATATAAAAGGCCGGGAATCTCAAACAGGGCGTCACTTCCCTCGAGCTGAGGGACGGTGAGGACGCTCGGACCACGCTACTCGGACCTTCTACCTCTCTTCCCTCTAAACCAAAGGACAAAAACTGTAAGTATACCATAGTGCAAAAGATGCACTGATGGTATCTTCATATTGGGATATATTTTTGACAAGACTTTTCCTGTTCACTATATTTAGAACAGGAACAGTCGGACCAGCACCCCACAGTGGAGACCACTGGAACTGTATAGCACTACAAGACCAGTTGGGACAACACGCCACCTAGTGGACAATGCTGGAACCAATATTGCTTATATAATTTTATGTCGCAAAGTAAGTACTAAAATAATATGGAACATATAAAAGTAAATATTGTTCTTAAATATTTAATAAAATACTCCCTTCCATATACAGACCTGACCTAATACGGGTTGATCTAATACCTTCTTCCCTCAACTGGTCTAGAGAATATACTTACCCAGTAAGTACATAACCGATACAACTGGCACATGTACTATAAACACACAAACGTATACTAATACCGCCACCTTATATATCCCAGTAGCTATATCCTGTTGATTCATATGAGGACCGGAGGACCACAAGCAGGCCCAGGCATTTTATTATCTAAGTATGTATTATATGACCTACCATGAAACAAATGTCTCAGGATGGTCAAAAAACTAAATACCCTTACTACCATTTCATATATCTTGCAGAGATGGTTGACATTTTTCCTTGACAAAGGCCCCCCGCCGAAACGCGTAGGAATCTAAATACTCTCTCATACAAAGATCCAACGCCAACCATAGACGTTCGGACCACAAGAGAGAGACTAATGTCACATTTCCACCATGTCACTTTTTTCATACTATTCTCCTTCACTCTCACCTATGGGTTCTTAGCCCATACATCACATGTAACATATTTTCTGCTAACCAGAAATGTATGATAATTTCTTTTATGTTATTTTGAAATAAATATTATATTTATACTTAGAATACTTTTGTGTATATTAGCCCCTTTAAAGTCCCACAAACCTTGACTTGAGGCACCAAACCTCTCCTTTCAAAGATATTTTAGGGATTATGGCTAAAACTGAACTATAAACTTCTTAAGGAATCGCATACCCAAAAAATTTTGCCCCGGGTGGAAAACACACCCACTGCCTCACAGATTCCCCAAAGGAGAAAAAAACAACTTTTCCCACTCCTATGCTGACCAGCAAGGCATAGGAAAACTAATATATTAAAGGGTACAAACAAAAACCCTTTCTCCAGTTCAGCACATAACTGTAACAGGAGTGACGAAGGGATTTGAACCCCAAATAAAACTACTATACAGGCCAAAAAATATTGACCTGGTAAGTACCTGTGCATGTGTGATGGAGACAAACATGGAGGAACTGATGGGCACGGAATGGGACTCCCTAATGCAGGGGATCCAGGATAAATTTCAAGAGAAAGAACAAATGGACTCAGACGTACTAGCATTATTTTCAAACCTCAGGAAACACCTGGTAAGAAAATCTGCACTGTATTGGCACATCCAAAGCTTTAACAGATACATAAAGGAAAAAATAAACCCAGCTGGACTGCGCATTCAAATTTTCCCAACTATGGACCACATAACTGAACAAATGAAGAAAGAATGGGAAAATACTTTAAATGAATGCTCCAAAAACCTCATGATATTACTACAGGAGGAATACCGGAGACAAATTAAAAACCTAGATGAGGAAATAAAATCAGTATATAAACTACTTACCCCCCTTAAAAATGCACCACTATATAGCGAACAGGAAACCAAACTTAAGACACACCTAGAGGAATATGGAAAAGAAATACTACAAAAAAAGGAAAGAAAATACTGGCGAGACAAAAACGCATTTACCCAAGGCAGAGCATATAGATGGTCAAATACATCAAGAGCAAACAGAAACAGAAACAAACCAACAAAAAACCCCAACTACTCTACGGATTCATCATCCTACAACTCTGGGACTGATACCAACAGAGGCAGAGGTAGGAACCAAACAACAAAAAATTATCAACAAAACCCGCAAAGGAATTATGATAGAAGAGAATGGGGAACACATAATGAACCAGGGGAATTTGACACCCAAGAACAAGAAATTATTGAAGTACCCACAACCAGCAGACCTACCAACTACCAGATCTTCACAAGATCCCAAAAAAACAGGGATGAAAACCCAAAACAACCCCAAAAGGGGCCTTTTTTAGTCCGAGAAAAAACCAAAACCAAAACCAAACCACCATTAACACAGGTACAACAGGAGCAACAACTAGAGGAACCGAGGGACTGAATGTGATCAACCTCTCCTCCTACAACCTAACACCGGAACAGAAAGAGGTACTATCACTAGGACTGTCTTTTTGCCCCAATAAAACTATGGATACTTTTGAGGCTATAAAGGATATTAATTTATTCGCACGGAATCTATTATTGAAATTTTTGCATCAGAAAAAACCAACAACTCAGGATGGAACAACCCACACCACTGACGGCCGCAGAATTTCGAGCCATCCGAGACCTAAACTTATTACTGGAAGAAGGAGGCCTGAGTGACTCTGAAGAAAATGATGAACCCACGGATAGTGAGGATGAAATAGAGGAAGCCGCAACAACTGACATTTTCCGGAAAAAGTCACACAAATTCCCACCACTAAGTACAAACCCTACCATCGCGCTATTTGTCAGGCAAATGTCAAAAGACGTCGAAAAAATACAAAAAAACACCCGAACAACCAACTTAAATCCCTCACAAAAGAGAGCATTACAAGAACTCAAAGAGATTGAAAATATCACTATCAAACCCTCAGACAAGGGAGGAAACGTCGTCGTGATGGACAACGACCACTATGAATATATGTGTATGCAAATATTGGAAAACAAAAAATGCTATAAAGCCATCTCACCTCTCATGATAGGGAATTACAAGGAGGAATTTTACCAACTAGTAGACAGCGCATATAATGACAAGGCTATATCTCAACCCCTCTGGGAATTCATTAGAACTAAACATCCGAGAACCCCAACTTTTTACTCACTGCCAAAAATCCACAAGAATCCAACAGACCCACCCGGCAGACCCATAATCTCGGGGAACGGGAATATTACGGAGAAGGCAAGTCAAGTCATAGACAACTACTTAAGACCGCATGTGACCCAACTGACATCATACACAAAGGATACGGTACACTTGCTACAGATCCTGGAAGGCCTCACAGTTCCAAAAGACGCATTACTGGTTACCATAGATGTAGAGGCTCTATACAATAATATTCCTCACTCACACGGCTTAAAAACCGTAGAAAAAACTCTTAACCAACAGAGCAACCGTGACAGGAAGTTTAACCAGTTTATCCTCAACATGCTAAAGTTTATATTGAACCACAACACATTCTCTTTCGGTGGAAACTATTACCTCCAGGTTTGCGGAGTTGCCATGGGCACAAGTTGTGCACCTGCCTATGCCAACATATACCTCGGTGACTGGGAAAACGAATTTCTGACAGCAGAAGAAAACTCAGAATACACAGAAAACATCCTCTTGTGGCAAAGATACCTGGATGACATCCTAGTAATCTGGAATGGACCCGAAGATCTCATGAAAAAATGCCTTGAAAAAATGAACAAAAACAACCATAACATGTTTTTTACCATGTCATATCATAAAACCAAAATTCCATTCTTAGACACGTACATCTATAAGGACAACCAAGGGAACGTGATGTCAACGCTCTATAGAAAAGAAACGGCAGGAAACACAATATTACATGCCACCAGTTTTCATCCGGAATCTCTAAAAAAATCAATCCCCTATAGTCAGTTCCTGAGACTAAAAAGGAACTGCACAAAAGAAGCGGACTACAAAAAAGAAGCATATGACTTAAACTTGAGAGTACAGGAACGAGGATATACCAAAACGTGCCTCAGAAAGGCATTTAACAAAGTCCAGGAAAAAAACAGACAGGACATCCTCTTCAAGAAACATGCCCCTAAGGCCAAAACGGAACAACCAACAAGGTTGATTTTGCGATTTTCCAATGAACATAAACAATTAAAAAAAATACTACAAAAAAATTGGTCTATATTGACCGAAGACCCCAATATAAAAGAACTGGTAACAGAAAAACCACTTGTTACCTACCGGAAAACAACCTCACTACAAGAAACACTGGTCCACAGCGAGTTTAAAACCAAAAAAGATCCCTGCCAGACTAAAGGCACTTTTCCATGCGGATCATGCGCACAATGTTCAGTTATTAGAAAAATCCACATATAAGACACTACCGAACGGAGACCAGTTCACCCCAAAACATTTTGCAAACTGCAAGACCAAAGGGGTGGTCTACCTTATGGAGTGCGAATGTGGCAGCTTCTACGTAGGGAAAACGCGACAGGAGTTCGGCATAAGAGTTAACCAGCATTTACAAAGTATGTCCATAAGCAACTTTTATTTACCATTAGGCCGCCATGTGGCCAATCACCACAAAAACCATATGCCCAAAGTCCAATTCTCCATACTGGACAGGATACATATCCCCCCCAGAGGGGGGGATTGGAACAAAGTGCTCCTCCAGATGGAACTTCGCTGAATAAAGAAACTAAATGCAGCCCACCCACCGGGCTTGAATGAAAATGTTAGCTACCGCCCCTTTTTGGAGGGCTTTGTATCTGGGAAAACCGATTGAGGCACAGTAACAAAAGACCTAACGTCAGACATTTATTCCCAAAAAAACCCCCTCCACACATGGAGGACAACCTACCTTGAAAAATACTATCCCCCTCCGGAATTTTCCGATATTACATCTAAAACACCCTGCTGGGATCGAACATTCCCTGACCAAAATCAAGAACTTCATGTCTCATCCATATCACACATGAACAGCTCTATACTAATTGCTGCTCAAAATAAAATAAAATAAATAACTCTATTTTTAAATATTATATTATATATAACCTAAATGACGTTCCCCCTTTTGGATGTTTTCAAAAAAGCCTAAAACCGGCTTCCAAATGGCACGTTATTTAAAATAAATTAATTCACTAATTGCTATATACATCCCCTCGCCTGGAAGTTTAAAAGCCTGCTTGTCTTTTTCCCCCAAATAAACCTCATCCGGCACAGGTAACCCCGGTGATTAAGACCGGGGAACAAGGAGTTAAGCAGACCTCCTGTCATCTTCTGCCAATAGGACCCTGAATTGGGACCCAAACTCCGCCTCCTGTGTAGGCGGCCGCATCGAATGTACCGTTCACATCGAAGACAGGATGCGCGCGCACCCGCGACGCGTCATCCGGCAAGGATCTTCTGTTACATAAGCATGCACCCACTGCGCATGCGCGAACGATATAAAAGGCCGGGAATCTCAAACAGGGCGTCACTTCCCTCGAGCTGAGGGACGGTGAGGACGCTCGGACCACGCTACTCGGACCTTCTACCTCTCTTCCCTCTAAACCAAAGGACAAAAACTGTAAGTATACCATAGTGCAAAAGATGCACTGATGGTATCTTCATATTGGGATATATTTTTGACAAGACTTTTCCTGTTCACTATATTTAGAACAGGAACAGTCGGACCAGCACCCCACAGTGGAGACCACTGGAACTGTATAGCACTACAAGACCAGTTGGGACAACACGCCACCTAGTGGACAATGCTGGAACCAATATTGCTTATATAATTTTATGTCGCAAAGTAAGTACTAAAATAATATGGAACATATAAAAGTAAATATTGTTCTTAAATATTTAATAAAATACTCCCTTCCATATACAGACCTGACCTAATACGGGTTGATCTAATACCTTCTTCCCTCAACTGGTCTAGAGAATATACTTACCCAGTAAGTACATAACCAATACAACTGGCACATGTACTATAAACACACAAACGTATACTAATACCGCCACCTTATATATCCCAGTAGCTATATCCTGTTGATTCATATGAGGACCGGAGGACCACAAGCAGGCCCAGGCATTTTATTATCTAAGTATGTATTATATGACCTACCATGAAACAAATGTCTCAGGATGGTCAAAAAACTAAATACCCTTACTACCATTTCATATATCTTGCAGAGATGGTTGACATTTTTCCTTGACAAAGGCCCCCCGCCGAAACGCGTAGGAATCTAAATACTCTCTCATACAAAGATCCAACGCCAACCATAGACGTTCGGACCACAAGAGAGAGACTAATGTCACATTTCCACCATGTCACTTTTTTCATACTATTCTCCTTCACTCTCACCTATGGGTTCTTAGCCCATACATCACATGTAACATATTTTCTGCTAACCAGAAATGTATGATAATTTCTTTTATGTTATTTTGAAATAAATATTATATTTATACTTAGAATACTTTTGTGTATATTAGCCCCTTTAAAGTCCCACAAACCTTGACTTGAGGCACCAAACCTCTCCTTTCAAAGATATTTTAGGGATTATGGCTAAAACTGAACTATAAACTTCTTAAGGAATCGCATACCCAAAAAAAAAAAGTTGGTCCACTATGTTTTATCAAGTTTCATCATGCATATCAAATGCTTGAAATATATAGTTATATGTGTAACACATCTATATAAAATATATGAGTTTTACATTTTAATTGAATTACTGAAATACATTAACTTTTTGAAGATATTCTAATTTTATAAGATGCACCTGTATTAGTAAGGGGTTAAGTTAAGAGGTGAGTTTGTTACCTAGAGAAAAGGTTGATAATCTAAAAACCCATTATGACTTTCAAGGGTCAGACACCACCCCTTCTTATTTGCGTAAAAACCTAACACCCAAAGTGCAACACTTTTACTCCACAATTTATCCTTTGATAGTTAAATGACCAATAGACGACATTCTAAAGTTGTTAATCTCGTCTCCCTCTTGGTTCTGTAGAATCTACATCATAAAAATGGATATCCTCCCATGGATACTTTACTTGTTCAGGACCCTCCCTGTCTTTCCAATTAGGAAAGATGTTGACAGATTTCAGAATGCCTTGGCACATTTTTTTAGGTGGTTCAAAGTTCAATAAGTGAACATTATTTACAGCAAAAGTCTTGAGAGTTTTGGGCTTACCACATTTGATAAAATATTATCACTCTGCACAAATAGATCAAATGACACTGTGCAATGTATCAATCTCTCCCCACGGGTCTATAATAAAGCAATTTTGTGAACTATATTCCACAGCATCCATGATTTGGCTTAGCTAAAAATATAGACCCAAATATACTGTATATGTCCAACTTTTTCACAGTCAGTGATGCTGTGAGATATAATATATAATAAATATTGTTTAAGGTCTTATCGTGTGCCCTTTGCCCCATTTTTTGGAAAATAATAATTTCTGCTGGGAATGAAAATTATTTAATTTCAGTGGCAGACCAATAAAGGATTTTACAAAACTGGTGATTTTTTTTTTTTTCTTTGGTTGGGCATTTGTTATTTGAAATATTTTGAGATGCAACACAAGTTGCCTCATTAGGAGATGTCAAGATTTATGCAGATATGTTCATCTACATAGACAGATATATAAAAGAAAGAATTGATGGGACTTTATTTTACATAGACAGATAGCCTTCCTCAATCTTTATCATATATAGACACCGTATGGACACCAATTGGAACAAGCATTTGCAAAAATGTAAAAAGCTTGAAAGGCCAAATAAACACGTTGTACTACATTCACAGAATCAGAAGTTACCTTACATGAACCTCTGGGAATTACCTTAAAATACGTAGGGGGTTCTTCACTGTAAGAGCAGTAAGGATGTGGAATTCTCTTCCACAAGCAGTGGTATCAGCAGGGAGCATCGATAGTTTCAAAAAACTATTAGATGGGCACCTTAAAGACCACAACATAGAGGGGTATACAATGTACGGTTAACAGCAAACACACGCACACATCATAGGTTGAACTGGATGGACGGATGTCTTTTTTCAACCTCACTAACTATGTAACTATGACCTTCAGAAAACCTTCAAGACTTCAAAATGGCAAGAAATAGCCACCAATCAAATCAATTTTTCCATCAATATCAAATTAAAAGAAAAAAACTATAAGTTGATGCTTCAGTGATATTTGCTTCCCACTGAATTCACTTGTCAAACATCACTGCAATGTTTAAAACATGAAGAAAGGAACCACGTATCATATATGGTGTTTGTGCCTGAGGATTCAAGGGTTTTGAACCTTAGTTTATGTGCTTGTTTATATGGTGATTTTAATTATAGTGGGTCCTCTGTTACACCTAAGGTGCTGATTACATCTATATTTATAGTTGATAGAATTGTGATAGCAAGATGTTAGTATGTAAATTGACAATTCCTTTGGAGTTGGTCAAGAGCAAACCTAACTGGATCATGATTACTAATCGATTAATGAGCATACTACATAACTCGTTTGCTAGATTTGAGGCTATGTGGGGTCCATGCATCCAATATACTGTATTTCTTCCCCCTAAGACCTACTGCTATAATACTAAATTCTTATTCATTTCTTTTCGTCTTGTCTTTTCTCTTTCTTATCCTTAGTTTTTGTTACCTTTTATGTTCTGTTTGTATATACTTGTTAATTTTGCTGTATGCTAGTTGGTTAAGTAGATTTGTCAAGTATATTCTTGAGGTCATCACTCCTCTTGGGCTACAAAAAGAGCTGTAAGGCTCCATTTACATTAGCATTTTTATAAGCTCAAAAAAAGCTAGAAAGAAAATGCTGGATGAAAAACGCTGATAATTGCATTTTTGTGCCAGCCTATAGTAGCATTTTTGTAGCTTTTAAGTGCGTTTAGAAGCATAAGCATTTTTACAGTACATGAAGAAAAAAAAAAAGCTAACAAAAGTAGCATTTTAGTAGCATTTAGGAGCATTTATAATTTTTTTCTGCTGGAAATATGCTCCAAAAAATCTACAAAACTCCTAGATGCTGAAGCTCAAAAAATGCTAATATCCTAAAGCAGTGTGCATGAACACATAGGATATCACTATTTAGCTTCGTGGAGCAGAGAAAATGCTAATTACAGCTTCAAGAAGCTTAACCACTTTACCACCGGAGGATTTTCCTGCTTTACGTCCAGGCCACTTTTTGCAACTTGGCACTGCGTGACTTTAACTGACAATTGCGCGGTCATGCAACCCTGTACCCAAACTAAATTTACGTCCATTTTTTTCCCACAAACAGAGCTTTCTTTTGGTGGTATTTTATAACCTCTGGGCTTTTCATTTTTTGCGATATTAATAAAAAAAATAGCAAAAATTTGGCGAAAAAATTTACATTTTCTACTTTGACAGTTAAAAAATATCCAATATATTCAATTTTTGTCATATATTTAGGCCAAAATATATTTAGCTACATGTCTTTGACAAAAATATTCTCAACGAGCGTATTTTTAACCGCTTTAAGACCGGAAGATTTTACCCCATTCCTGACCAGGCTATATTTTGCGATTCGGCACTGCGTTACTTTAACGGACAATTGCGCGGTCTTGCGACGCTAAACCCAAATTAAATTTATGTCCCTTTTTCCCCACAAATAGAGTCTTCTTTTGGTGGTATTTGATCACCTGTGTGATTTTTAATTTTTGAAAAAAAGAGCGACAATTTTGAAAAAAAAAACAATATTTTTTACATCCTGATATACGTATAACATTCCCAAAAAAATATTTAAAAATCAAAATTTTTTAACATTTTAGGCCAATTTGTTTTCTGCTACTTATTTTTGGTAAAAAAAATCACAATAAGTGTATTTTGATTGGTTTGCGCAAAAGTTATCACTTTTACTAACTACGGGAAAGATTTGTAATTTTTGTTGTTTATTTTTTTTTACTAGTAATGGCGGCGATCTGAGATTTTTTTTGCGGGGCTACGACATTGCGGCGGACAGATTGGACCCCTAACTGACATTTTTGACACTTTTGGGGGTACCAGTGACATTACTACAGTAATCAGTGCTATACATTTGCACAGTTACTGTAATAATGACACTGGCAGGGAAGGGGTTTACTTTATTGGTGATCAAGGGGTTAAATGTATTCTTACTGATGAGTGTGAGGGGATTGTGTGACACAGACAGAGATCACAGGTTCAGCTAAGCTGAATCCTGTAATCTGTCCCTGCCTGTCACATAGGAGATCCGCCTCTCCTCTCCCCCTGGCCCGACTCCCGCTGTGTCTTAATACAGCGGGAGCGAGCCTCCGGCGGCGCGGGCACGTGCCGCCGAGAGAGGGGAAAGTCTTGTGACGTAGGTCTACGTCGCCAGACGATAACGAGCCCCTTTGCCGCAGTACCAGCTCAGTGAGTGGTCGGCAAGTGGTTAAAAAAATGCTAGTGTGCATGGAGCCTAAAAGGTAAAGATGTTTTTGTTGGGGGATTTGATGGTGTTGGAGGACATAAGTTCTAGTTTTCTCCTTTGAAATCCTCATGTTAACCACTGAATTTTGATGTCAGAGAACAAGAGCAAGAATAAATGTTGAGAGTTAAAATCAATTTGTATTTTCATTTCTAATTGTATACAATCGATAAATCCAGTTGATGTTAGCATGTAAATGTATTCACTCTTACGTATAGTCTTGTTCCCATAAAAGCAATACAAATATTGAATATAATATAAGATTTAATACAATACATGTAATAACTGTAGGATGAATTAAGAACAAGAAAAAATATTGGTTGATGCAGATAAAATTGTTATGTTTAGTTTACTAAAGAATGAAATGCATATGTATATTTTATTGCAGCATGTTTTCAAATGATCACATTTTAATTGCATTTTTTTACACATGCAAACATTTACACTTTTTAGTTTAGTGCATGCAGCAGATTGTATGTTTTTCTCACCTATTCTTTTATTTTACTACTAAAAAAAATATGAAAATCTAGCTTTTTCTAAAATAAGAGTTGTTCTGTTAAACTAGCTTTCTGTTTTGCTATTGCCATAAACACTTGACAGCTTAACCCCTATGCTCCTGCATTGAAATTTGTGTACACTGTGTATGTTACCGGGTACAAAAAGCCTCAACAGTCTATGTTCAGTGAAGAAATTTCTTCAAAGCAGAAGCACACAAGAAATCAATGACCATGTGAACTATGATCCATGTTATTTAACTCCATAAAACCATAGAAAAGCCTTGTTCAGACATACATATTCCTTTATAAGCGTTTCTTCAGGCTTTGAGAGAACTTCTGTTTTTCTAACAACCAGTCTTCACATCAGGTAAAAACAAATGTCTTTTATTTAAAAAATTTAAAAACTATAATCTCATGTGCCAGTTTTCATGTTCTGATTTGCCCGTTGTTTTAAACTGTTGCTTACCACTTTTTAAATGAACCCCTTCACACCGACGTAACACAAATATGTGGCCCCACTAGACTGGGCTTTTTTCTGTGGGGCCGCATATTTGCATATCTCTGTTTTTGCTGGGAGCACACCCCCAGCACAGACACTGGGGTCCCACCATGAGCTCCAGGCCCTTTACTTACGATCAGGACCCGGAACTCGAGATTCTGAGTCACCTAATCGCTATGATAGCTTCTGATTGGCTATTGCAGTGATCAGTCACTATAAAGCCTGTCCTCCTGTTTTCTTTCTCTGTGAATGGAGGAAAGAGATAAATCATATCTATCTCTCTCTCCTTGCAGAGAAAAAAAAAAAAAGTGTGTATAAAAAAATACCTAGATCACTATATGATCTAGGTCAGTGCCAAGGTTAGTGTTTGGGTCAGAGTCAAAGGTCAGGGTCAGTTTTTTTTTTTGGGGACAGAATTGTTTTTTTCCCATTATTATCAGTGTCAGTGTGTTTTAGGTAGGGAAAAAAAAAAAGTAAAATGCACACTATTTTTTTTAGACTGTACTACGGGTACATACACCTAACATCCACATATGTGGTGTCACTAAGATCGTCAAAAGCAGTACAATTTAATTTGGGTTGTTCTTTGGTGGAAGGTTTTAGTAGTATCAAGAAATATATAGTTGAATGTAAAAAAAAATGTTTATTTTGGGCCAGTTTTCCTCTGATAATTTAAAAAAACAAAAATCAGAGGATATTCATTACCATTTACCACCAAATATTACCCCAATTTGTCCTTAACAAAATGCAGTATAATACACCTGGATACACAAAGTAGTTGTGATGATATGTACAGTTTTACTAAACCTTGTCAAAGTTACAAAATTGTGCTTAAGCATTTAGATTTATTTAATCCTTAGGTGCGAAGGGGATAAAGGGGGTAATTAACCCACCATAGGACTATTTAGGTTAATTAAAAACCTTTCACAAACACACATATAAATATATATATATATATATGGTGTACAGACACTCTAGGGTTTTACTGACAGATTGCATAAATATATATGTGTAAAGATTGTTATTATATTGTACTTACAAAAGGTTTAATTGGTATCAAGCAATACCAAACGCGCCTGGTGGAGATGTATCAAGAGTCAACCTCTAGTTTTTAACCATACAGAGATTTTCTACCCGATAGTTTATTTTTCCTCAAATCTCCACCAGCCTTTAAAAAATGCAGAGTGATAATCTATTCATTATATGCAGAACAACGAAAGCTTACAATCCACGACAACATTAACTTAACAAAAGCATAGTTAGGCAAGTACACCCCAAAAAAAATAACAGTTTAATATAAAGAAAAACTATGTAAAAAAAAACCTAGGGTGGGCCCTAAATGTCTGTCATGAGACTAGCTGGGGGGTGAGCAGCCTGCAGGCCTGGCACAGTAGCCAATCACCAATCTGGCTGCACCCTCACGAATATGCGCACACTTGCTGCGAACTTGTGTGTGTGCGTGCGAGAGCACCCAATGCACATCAGATCCTAGCGCCCTCTGGCCTTTAAAAGGGAGACTATGGCACATGGACATTGCTGACTGGTCTTTAGCTTCCTGCTTCCTGTGTGTGCTTATGCTTCTAAACTCCTGTTAATGACCCAGCCTGCCCTTGGATACCTCTTGTCTCTCTCCCAGCTCTGACCTCGGACTGCCCATGGATCTGCTCTTGCCCTCATCCTAGGGCCACCTCTCTGCTCTCATCCCAGGGCCCCCTCTCTGTCCTCATCCCAGGGCCCCCTCTCTGTCCTCATCCCAGGGCCCCCTCTCGGCTCTTAGCCCAGGCCCCCTCTCTTCTCTCATTCCAGGCAACTCCTCTGCTCTCATCCCAGGGCCCCCTCTCTGTTCTCATCCCAGGCACCCCCTCTGCTCTCTTCCCAGGCACCCCCTCTGCTCTCATCCCAGGGCCCCTTCTCTGTTCTCATCCCAGGGCCCACTCTCTGCACTCATCCCAGGGTCCCCTCTATGTCCCCATCCCAGGACCCCTCTCTGTCCTTATTCCAGGACACCCTCTCTGCCCTCTTCACAGGATCCCCTCTCTGATCTTATCCAAGGCCTCATTTCTGCTCTCATTCCATTGCCCCCTCTCTGCTCCAATGCCATGGGTGCCTCTCTGTTCTCATTCCAGTGCCCCCTCTCTGCTCTCATCCCAGGAACCCCTCTCTGCTCTCATCCCAGGACCCCTTCTCTGCTGTCATCCAATGACCCCCTCTTAGCCATCTTCCCATGATCCCCTCTCTGCTCTCATCAATGGACCCCCTCTTGTCTCCATCCCAGGACCCCCTCTCTGTCCTCATCCCATGACCCCCTCTCTGTTCTCATCCCAGTGCCTCCTCTCTGCTCTCATCCAAGAAACCCCTCTCTGCCCTCCTCACAGGATCCCCTCTCTGCTCTCATGCCAGGACCCCCTCTGCTCTCATCCCAGGGCCCCCTCTCTGTTCTCATCCCTGGGCCCACTCTCTGCACTCATCCCAGGGACCCCTCTCTGTCCCCATTCCCGAGCCCCCTCTCTGTTCTCATCCCAGGACCCCCTCTCTGTCCTCATCCCAGGGCCCCCCTCTGTCCTCATCCCAGTGCCCCCTCTCTGCTCTCATCCCAGGAATCCCTCTCTGTCCTCATCCCAGTGCCCCCCTCTGCTCTCATCCCAGGGCCCCATCTGTTCTCTTCCCAGGACCCCATTCTGTTCTCTTCTGAAGCCCCCCTCTCTGCCCTCATCCATGGTCCCCCTCTCTGCTCTCATCCTAGGGCCCCCTCTCTGCTCTCATCCGGGGGGCTCCCTCTCTGATCTTATCCCAGGCCCCCCTTTCTGCTCTCATTCCATTGCTCCCTCTCTGCTCCAATGCCAGGGGTCCCTCTCTGTTCTCATCCCAGTGCCCCCTCTCTGCTCTCATCCCAGGAACCCCTCTCTGCTCTCATCTCAGGACCCCTTCTCTCCTGTCATCCCATGACCTTCTCTCTGCTGTCATCCAAGGACCCCCTCTCAGCCATCTTCCCAGGATCCCTTCTCTGCTCTCATCACAGGGCCCCCCTCTCTGTCCTCATCCCAGGGTCCCGCTCTGCTCTCATCCCAGTTCCCTCTCTCTGCTCTCATCCCAGGACCCCCTCTACGTTCTCATCCCAGGACCCCCTCTATGTTCTCATCCCAGGACCCCTCTCTGTTCTGATCCCAGGGTCCCTCTCTGCTCTACTCCCAGTTTTCCCTCTCTGCTCTCATCCCAGGGCTCCCTCCTCTCATCCCAGGGCCCCCTCTCTGTCCTCATCCCAGGGTCCCCTCTTTGTCCTCATCCTAGGCCCCCTCTCTGTCCTCATCCCAGGTCCCCGTCTCTGTCCTCATCCCGGGGCCCCCTCACTGTCCTCATCCCAGGGCTCCCTCTCTGTCCTCATCCAAGGACCCCCTCTCTGCTCTCATCCCAGGACCCCCTCTCTACTCTCAACCAGGGGTCTCTCTCTGATCATATCCCAGAACCTCCTTTTGGCTCTCATCCCAGGGCCCAATCTCTGCTCTCATCCCATCACCTCCTCTCTGCTCTCATCCCTGGAGTCCTTCTCTGCTTTAATGCCAGGGATCCCTCTCTGTCCTCATCCCAGGGTCCTTCTCTGTCCTCATACCAGGACCCCCTCTCTGTCCTCATCCCAGGGCCCCTTTCTGTCCTCAACCCAGGACCCCTTCTCTGTCCTCAACCCAGAGCCTCCTCTCTGTCCTCATCCCAGGGCCCCCTCTTTTCTCTCATCCCAGAACCCCCTCTCCACCCTCATACCAGGACCCCCTCTCTGACCTCATCCCTGGACCCACTCTATGTCCTCATCCCAGGGGTCCCTCTTTGTCCTCATCCCAGGGGTCCCTCTTTGTCCTCATTCCAGGGTACCCTCTCTGTCCTCATCTCTTTGGTCCCTGTCTGTCCTCACCCCAGGTGTTCCTCTCTGTCCCCATCCCAAAGTTCCCTCTCTGTCCTCATCCCAGGGGTCCCTATCTGCTCTCATCCCAGGGGTCCCTCAGGTCTCTGTGTCCCAGGGGTTCGTTTACACTACCAAAATTCTGGCTGAAATCTTTATGTCAGTGTTCAGGAGGGATATTGGTCTGTAGTTGTGCGGTAGTGTGTGGTCCTTCCCCTCTTTAGGGGCGACAGTTATGTGAGCCTTTAACCCCCCTAGGTATGAGGGTGCCCTTAGCTATAGCATTGTAATAAGTGCACATGGAGGTAGAGAGTAAAGGTAAGAATTTCTGGTAATAAGCATTAGTGAAGCCATCTGACTCTTTCCTTTAGGGAATTCTTTAATCACCATTAACATTTCTTCCTTCCTAAGAAGCATCTAGTTTACAGACTTTCTGTGAATTCAGCAAGGGAAAGTGTGCATTATCTGAGTAGGTATGAATCACAGAAATCTTGGAGGCTTCAGGAGTCTTTGGCATAGCGTCAGGTAAGTTATTTTGCTGAGCGTAGTAGCCCCCGAGTGCAGGCACCACCATATCGTCAGAAGCTGTATGGAGTTAGGGAACGTGTGTAGGCTCTCACTGGTGCTGCAGGGCCTGCGCGAGTAGCTTGCCACACTTATTGCCAAATTCATAAAATGTATGTAAGACGTGGCGCAAATAGGCATGTATACGCTCCTGTAGCAGACTTGAATTCTACGTGCAGGCAAGTAAGTTCAGAAGTACATTTATGCCAACTTTCCACATTCTGTATACATTCAAAGAGAGAATGCACATCCCCCATATGCTCTTTCTTCAAATTAGTACCCTGAGAAAATAGTTCACCCCTGACTGCAGCCTATCAGGATAGATTTTTTTTTTAATTAACTAACATGTCATGTGATTTTGACTATGCACCAATACTTTATGAACTTATTGTTTTCTTATGTTTGTATGTTTTCATCTTTATAGATTTGTTTTTATTATCTTATGGGTAGACCCTTCTATTATATTAAAGGGGTTTGGTCCTGAAGAAGCGGATGTTCCATGAAATTCATCGACCCTCATACAAAGATCTAAACTTTACCCTCCTTGTTTGTAATGTATCCTGCAGTTATTAGGACATGCTTTTTTTTGTGTATAAAATAAAAGATGTATTTTTTACTTCTATTAGTTTCATATATACTGATGTGACAAGAGAAGTATATTTAAAGTCCAATATCCAAAGTTCTTTCTCTCACCTTCTATATACTTAGGGATGAAACTTTGTTGTCACAATAATTAGTTCAAATATACTCCATTCCACAAAACTCTTATATAATATATAACAAATGCTCATTTACTAAGCTCTGGAGTCACTGCACTTGCAGAGTGCAACTGCACTTTGCAATGTGCACAGTCTATTTGCCTTTAGTAAATCAACCCCTATGAGTGGCAGAAAAATAACTAATCTCTGTCCATGAGGTGGACCACCCTCCAGCAGTCAATGAGGTGGTGAGTATTAAGCTTTTCCAAAAGTGTTTAAGAAAAGAAAAGGAGTGGGTTGAGTGGCCCGAGGACGTGTCAAGCTGGGGTCTTAACTCACATTAATATCCCTGTATTAACTGACCTTCCCTGAATGGGGATAGGGACTCCCAAACCGCATCTATAAAGGTTAACTGTTGAGAAATTAGGAGCGTACACAGTTGCAACAGTAAATTTACGGTAACAACTTGGGCTCTTTAGGAACTCAAATTGACCATTATGGTCCATGTGTTGATCTATCAGGACAAAGGAGCAATGTTTATGGTTGTAATAGCCACACCCTTGGACTTGGGTCCCTGGGAAATTTCTAAGAAACCATTGGCTATAAAGATGGGGAGAGAGCCTTGGGACAGAGTCCTTAAGAAAATGCATCTCCTGTAGGAGGAGAAGCTGAGCCCCCAATTGTTTCAATTTGAGCCACAGTTTACTGCGCTTATGGGGAGAACAAATACCACGCACAATATAAGAGATTACCTTGAAGGATGCCATGATAACCAATGATAAAGAAGATTGAAAACTCAACACTTGAGGTGTGGAAGAGAGAGAATTGCAGCATTTAGACCCGCATTCTAGAACAGAAAAATATGTCAAAAACACAGAACGTATCATTTAATAAAAACGCTAATAAAAAAACGCTTCACAACCACGAAGGCTTCTTTCCACAAAGATCCAAGGAGGAAGGGAGAGGGGAAAAGGGAAAGTGAATGAACAATGGAGGTGGGGGAGGATAGTGACGAGAAGAAAGGGGAAAGGGAGGCACAATCAAACAGTAGCGACTCAATGTCCTATTTTCAAAAAAGGCACCACAAACAAATGCAATGTCAGTAAAAAAGGACCAACGATCATGAGATCTTAAAAGGGGTTCAGATGAGCAAGATGCCTGCAAAGTGGGCATCTTGCTCCTTCTCAGTGTCCCTAGGAGTCATCGCCTCCTGGAGGCTTTAGATATGGATGTTACCCTGCAGCTCCTATTCTCATAATCATTTAGCTGTTTAAAAAGGGACTCAATCTGCATGTCCTAAGCAGCAAATTTATCTTTAAGGGCCTGCAGTGAAGGAGCAAGCTCATCTAGCTTAGTTTTCGAGGTATCCAAACTGCCACCAAGTTCTGGGATTTCCACCTACAGGTTCTCTATGTCCTGCCTAAGAGCCTTCTACAGTCGGCTATTGAACTGTTCTAAGTCCTCCTTGGTGGGGAAAGACCATATGTAAAGGTAACCTGTCATTAAAGACACATGTAAGCTGGTGCTGCTGACCTCTATTTCTAAAAACACATGTTTCCTGATTGTCTTGCTGACCTTCCGACTTCAGTACTTACAAAGAATCCTCTCTAAAATCCACTACCCTCTACTTGTCCCTAGAAGTGAGCATATTTTGATACACAAGCACACACACACACACACACACACATACACACACTTCAAGAGCCAGTTAAGGAATGCTACTACTCATGTTAACTGCAATACATATTCTCACAATGCAGCAAAGCAATAAAGCTTGGTAATCTATTTCCAGCTTTGTGGATGGACAATAAATAAGCATAATCACATTTCTGAGAGCTTTCTACTTGCTGTTGTTTTTTTTTTTTTGGGAGGGGGGTGTATAAGAAATATACATCCCCAAACAGGAAATTGCACTAAACCTGTGATTCCCTTCCTGGAAAATTATTCAGTATTCTAGACAAAGTAATTGAGAGCAGAGGAACTACTGCAACCAGCATATAACATTAACCATAACCAGGTATATATAGTTATTATTAAATATACCTTCAAATGAATGTTGCTCCAGTTCATCCTTATGGGGTTTTCAACTCAACAACCCAGAGAAAGGAAGTGTATACATAATATAGCAGCAGCCTAGGCATTTAAAAACACAGACAGTAGAGGGCAGCAGATCCCTACACTAGTAAGCTGCCATGTTTAGACTGAAAACTAGCCTAATTTTCTCATTCTGCTACTATTTCTTCTCCTAGTCTTGCTGGTTATAGAAAGCTAATACATTTTTGTTTTTCAGGTAGCTATTTTTAGTGGCTGTATGTAAAAAATAATGTTTTGATATTTTGATTAATACATAACTGGTTTATGTATAACTGGATTGAAGGGAAACTTGTCTCCACTCTTGTATGGATTTATATATATATATATTTCTTTTAATATGTAAAATACAAAACTAGCTGTAGTTCAAACCTTTGCTTTTTGTACATTTTGTGGCAGCAAAGCTTCATTCTCATGCATTGGTATTACTTGTTTAGTTGGGCTGCATCAATGTGAACTAGACTTTCTGTTATATAGATAACCCAGGGAGGATGCCGGAGCAACATTGTCAAGTATTGCAAGAATTGTAACCCTTTGATTACCTATCTATGACATCAAGACTTTTTACTTTGATTTGAGGTAAATTGGAACTTTAGTCAGAAAATTAGGTCCTGCTAGATCACTTCATACTGGCCCCTTTTGCAGGTATAGCTTTGTAAAAAACTGTCTATACTTTTTAAAGGTATTTTAGGCACTGCCGAGTTTGTAGAGGCCTATCTGCTGACAGCTTAAAGCTGAGTTAAACCCTCCTATCCTTTACAGTGAACGAAGCTGCTTCTATTTGATCTGTAACTGCCAAAGTGCTGCACATGTGATCAGTTATGACACCAGCCATTTGATGGTTTGACAGTTTGGCTGAAAACACAAGAAAATGTGTCAGTTAGCAATCCCGGCATTCCAGGAATGTACCTTCAATCAATGGGTTTAGTTCTGCCTTATAATTTACTGCTGTTCAGGGGCCGTGGGCTTCAGCAAAATGGCAGCCTCCGGCAAGAAGAAACAGGAGCAATTCTGGAAGCAATTTACAGCACACACTCATTTTGGTAGCATATTTATTAATGTGAAATGTATGTTCCTTGCTAAAGAACATTATGGGTGAAATTACGCTTTAATATTAGAGTACAAATTAAAATGTCCACCTCAAAAGGCTTAGGTAGACACAGAGAAAAATATATATGAATATATATGAATCTTAACACAATTTATTGAGCAAGGATTCTCAACTCCTTTAGTAAATTAACCTCATCTGTCAAATTTGCTTTGTGCAAAAATGTTGTCCTTCAGAGCAAAACACAATCATCAAAACAGCAATTGTAGAACATTATTATACAACATTATTATACATAATTTGCACACCCTATAAAAGAAAATGGCAATGGTCATAAAAATAAGGGGGTTGATAAAAGTTATTTATAATTATTGCTCTATAGTTACCTGCCACTTTAAAAAACAAGTAGCTCAAAGCCACACAGCCTTCAAATATAACAATGTTACAGTATTGTTGGCAGTTGCTGCTAGACCCTGTTGGACCTTTCTTTGTTTTCCATTCATGCATATGTAGTTCAATCTCCGCTTTG